>NC_056737.1:1195160664-1195165664 GCF_019279795.1 Protopterus annectens
TATATATATATATATATATATATATATATATATATATATATATATATAACAAGATGCAGGGTCCTACCTTCGGGAGGTATTGGACACACAAGAGTGCAGGCAAGCAAGCAGGAACAGAACAAATTCACACTGAATCCAGAAGCTAGATTTGAGCGCTTTCGTTCGCTTAATTTATTACAATCAACGGAACTTCATCAGAAATCTACAAGCAAGAGCATTCCAACCGTATATATAGTGCTTACAATATTGAATCATACATGATGTCATGATGACATATCATAGTGGGAGGTAACTCAATTAGTTATCTGATCCATTTGAGCAAGCATTTAATATTTAAACTACCATTGAGTCCTGGGAAGCAGTCCGCCTCCAGTTTTATTTGCCACATTAACTCTTTAACCTCTAGGGGCGTACTTGAGTCATTAGTGAAGGATTTGACCTTCTCTAATATGCAGAACTTGAATGCATAGGGTTGAGCACACAGGGAAGCATGTCTAGCTAGGGCATTATTGGGATCTCTCCTTCTAATGGCCTGGTAGTGCTCCTTGATGCGATCACTGAGTTTGCGGGTGGTCATCCCTACGTAGAAGCAGCTACAGTGTTCACATCTGCTTAGATATACTACATAGGAGGTGTTACAGTGGTGGGTGCCTTTGAAGATTAGGGTTTTGTTATTAATGGAGATCCTGTCACCCGTGGAGATATATTGGCAACAGATACAGTGGCCACAGGGGAAAGTACCTGATGGGGTAGATGGCCCCATGGGTATGGTACTTTTGTGCTCCAGGAGGCTTTTTAGAGTGCGTCCTCTTTTGTACGTAAAAACGGGCAGGTTTCCGACCGTTTTACGGAGGTCAGGGCTACTGGTAAGTATATCCCAGTTGGAGATCATGGTGTTTTTGATCATTTCCGCATCTGTGGAGATGGGTATTGGAAATCTGGGTTTCTCAGTGGTCTTGGTGTTGCTGGGAGCGGTGAATCCATATTTGAGGATGGGGAAGTGTCTGGTGTATCTGTGTTCCATTACTTCTTTTTCTATTTTATCCACAAGGTGTTTGGGGTAATGTTTGTCGAGGAAGTGATTCTTAAGGACTTTGCATTCTTGAAGGAAGTGTTCGTCCTTGCTGACTATTCTACTTAGCCTGACATACTGACCCTTGACAACATTTTTCTTCATAAACTCCGGGTGTAGACTTTTGTGGTCTAACAAGTTGTTCCGGTGGGTGGGTTTTCTGTATAGTTCAGAGGTGAACACGTGCGTGTCCTGACATCTGCTGAGTTGGATGTCAAGAAAGTTAACAGAGGAACCAACACCTGCCACAGTGAAGTTGAGGAATTGGATACTGTTCTGCAGGTTGTTGAGGAACTTGTCCAGTTCCGTAGAGTTACCCTCCCATAGGAAAAAGAGATCATCTATGTATCTCTTGTAAAGAACTACTTTTTCAAAGCCGTCAAGCGTGGTGAGGGTGTCCTCCTCCCAAGAGCTAAGGACTAGATTTGCATACGATGGAGCCATTTTGGCTCCCATCGCAACTCCTTTGAGTTGTTTAAAGATTTTGTCCTGAAATGAAAAGTAGTTATTCTCCAGTACTAGTCTGAGTAATCTGCACAGGGTGTCTGCACGTTCCTGTGAGATATTTCTGTGCTTAACTAAATAATTCTTGACCAGTTGTATTCCTTCTTTATGAGGGATACTTGGGTAAAGAGCAGTGACGTCAAGCGTGACTAGGGTGAGATTCTTGTCTAGGAAGTCCTCCTGGATTTTGTGGATTTCTTTTAGGAAATCCCAGGAATCTTTTAGAAAAAATCTGGAGGTTTGGACTAGAGGGTTAAAATAAAAGTCGAGTAGTTGAGAAATGTATTCAGTTTTGGTTCTTTTGGAAGAGACAATGTGTCTCATAGGGGGGTCAATTTGGTTTTTGTGTATCTTGGGGATACCGAACAGAACACCAACAGTGGGGGCGTCTACTGTCATAAAGTCTAGTTCCTCCTCTGT
The DNA here is from genome assembly GCF_019279795.1 of Protopterus annectens. Lineage (NCBI taxonomy): Eukaryota > Metazoa > Chordata > Ceratodontiformes > Protopteridae > Protopterus > Protopterus annectens. The sequence goes on from NC_056737.1 coordinate 1,195,162,661, forward strand.
GATCTTATTATGGTAAGCCAGGTTGATTAATAGGTGGTCAATGGCTTTGAATCTGTGGAAGATTTCTTCTTTGGAGACTTGGCTATAGTTCATTTTATCATTGAGTATTGCTAACATTTTGTTAGTGTACTCAACTTCTTTCATGACAACTATGCCAGCTCCCTTGTCAGCTTTGAGAACTTTAATTTCCTGGTTTTGACACAGCTGCCTCAGGGCAGATCTGTGTTTGTAGTTTAAATTACTTTTTTTACACAGGGGGGGCTTGTGAAGAGCGTTTCTGATTTCTGTTTCACACATCTTAGAAAATACTTGGATGTGGTTGTTTAGCGTAGGGTTAATGATGCTTTTTCTTCTTAAAATCTGATTCTCTTCTGTGCTGTATTGGGATTCCTCGTCCAGAGTCGAGGAAGTGGTGGTACTGCCTGGGTTGCTATCCATTATGTGGCCATATATGGGAGCACTGTTGCTCCTGTGAGGTACATTCCTGTGGGGAATGTGGCTATTCTTCATATGGGGAGAAGGGTTGGACTCTTCTCCAGTTGTACTATGGAGGGCAAGGGGAGAGCATACATATCTTACTGTAGAAACTCTCGTACATGCAGTCTTGGCGGCATATTTGGTTTTAATAGGGTTGGTATACATGGTACCATTCCTGTCATTAAAGCACATATTGGTGTTTCGGGGGGGTACAGAGTCGGTAGGGTTGCAAGGGACTTCAGAATTGCGAGCCCTTACAGCTCTCGTTGGAGCCTCTGATGCATCTGTGTGAATGGCTATATTCACGTCCGGTCTGATCGCGTGTGTGGGAAGTATATCTATAGGCCTAGTAGCGTGTGTGGAGACTCCTTCCTCCAAGGGTACACTGTCCCCTCCTATTTTATCAGACCTTATATTATCACAACTCACATTGTCAGATTGCAATCTTTTAGAGACTTCATGCATAGTCGTATTGAAGGAAACAACAGTGTCTGCAAGTATACTTTCAGAACCTTCATACATCGCAGTGTTATCAGGACCATCATTGTATGCAAACTTATTTTCAGACTACTTTTAGAAATCACATTTTCATATAGTACTTTAGCAGTAAGATCTGAGTTACCTGCAGGTATGGGATTAGTCACATCCGAGGACGAACCAACTGAGGCCATGGTATAATAATCAGCTTGAATGAGAGCGATAGCATTTGATTCATCCCTAGGTATTGTAATCATATCTGCATCAAACATATCAGACGTATCTATATTGGAAGGCGTGTTACTAGAGCTGGTATTCTTGTTTGCACGTATTTTCATATCAGGGGTGGATGTCCTGTCTGGCAGGACTTCCTGAGAGCTGTGACTGGTATTGTCAGAGTAATTGGGTGCTTGCGTGTATGTGTTATTGGTAGAAACATTTGGTGTCTGCGTGCAAGTGTGGTATCCAGGCACAGACAAACCTTTAGCGTAACCATCAATATCGTAATCCTCCATATAACACGCATTATCAGATCTTGCTAAATGTATATTGTCCGTATCTGTACGCTTATTCACAGGCACGTAGGATTTTTTGGCACTTCCGGACAAATGGTTAGAAGATTCGTTCATAGGCAAATATGGCTTTTTAGCATTTATAGAAATACAGTTAGAGGCAATACAGTTAGAAGAAATACAGTTAGAAGACTTTACATTAGCATTCACATTTGCATTTACATATCCAGACACAGATATAGATTTAGCGGCCTTGGACATACTTGACTTGACATTATCAGTTTTAGAATTAGCAAAGTCAGCTGTACAATCCGTGATCGTCACATCGGAAGGTACAAATGTATAGTTGTTGTCATTGCGAGCAGCTTTTAGTGCTATATATTCTTTATGAGTGAGTCCGCTCGCACGTATGGACGTACTAGCGCCCCGGTTGGTATAGTGCCGCATCTTTTCTATATTTACATTTAAATTAGCAAGGCGGCACTGGTGGCTGTTGGTGGCAGAGCTCCCTTGGAGTTTGGGAGAGTGGTGGTCCGTGCGATAAGCACCGCCGTCCTGAGCTTGGGGTGGCGTATATGCATCGCACTTTTGCTGCAAGTTACAATTGACTTTAGTGGATACTTCGCACATTTGCTGCAAGTTACAGTTATCCATAGTGGATCGTAAAAAGTTACAGTTACCTGTGGTGGATTGTAGATCCAAGTTTGGGCAGTCGATGGAGTCCTGTTCGAGGGCTAGCGAGCATGGAGAAACATTTGTAGTGTGCTGGGCATTAGTGGTATCCATGTTGCCGTCGTGGTTCTCCCGGTTAGTCCTGTTGGTGGATCCTGTATGGGTTGGCGGGAGGCTAGCTCCCGTATTGTGAGTTGCTGGAAACCTGTCCATGTTGTGCGCGTCGGAGGTATCCAAGCTGTCGAGAGAGGAGTGGAACACGGAGCTAAAATCCACGTGTTGTGAGTTGCTGGAAACCTGTCCATGTTGTGCGCGTCTGGGATATCCAGGCTGTCGGGAGAGGACTGGAACACGGAGCTAAAATCCACGTGCTTCTGGCTGCTGTGAAATAAGTGAGTAAGGTTAAGTTTTCTGCAGAACAATTTTAGGTCCAGAATAACGTCGGTGCAGTTAGCGCGTTGACTGGGGATAAAATTAAGTCCTTTATCTAGTAGTTCACGGGTAGCTTGATCAAGTGGTATTTCTGTAAGGTTGTAGATTTCTTGTCTTGTATTAGGGTGGTTGTAGTGGCGAGCCATAGGTTTTAGGTTTTTGGTTGCAGCTTGGCTTTCCTGGGCCATCGATTGGTAGGTGTTGGTCTGTATTCTGTTGATGGTCGGTTCAATCTGCCTCTGCCTGAAGCGCGACCCCTTCTTTTGTTGTTCCTGGGGTCTAAGCAGTTCTGGCAGCAGTCCATACCAAGTCCTAAAAAAGGCTCCTGATGGTGAGCTTCCTGGGGGCTGTCGCTGGTAGTTACAGTCCTAGTGTTGGATGTTGGAGTCTGGTCGTTCGCCACGTGGTTGGGACTATGGTTCGCTGTGTTTGTA
>NC_056737.1:1195168164-1195213164 GCF_019279795.1 Protopterus annectens
ATTCATATTGGAAAATTAGTTTGTAAGACTGAAATCTGTACTATAAAAACAAGAACTAGCAACACAGCTCATCCACTAAATGTATGGCATAAGTTATATAACCTTGTGGAGGAAATGTCATTCTATATATTTTTTATTTTGTTATGGACATGGCATGGGTTTTTTTTTTTCATTTGAATTGTATCTGTAAACATTTTTGTTTGATAATTTGAAAACTAAATAATTTTTTTTTTTAGGGAAAAAAAAAACAGACTTTTCATAGTTCCTGCTGACCTGAGCATGTCTGGATAGTGGGATTGTTGAAGTCCTTCAGCCTGATGTTTGAGAGGAGTTTGGTCACTCTTATCTTGAGAGGGTTAATTGTTTTTCCTATGTAGAATGCTTTGCCTTTTGTGCAGCTTCTCTGTTATACCACAAGAGTACAGCCATCACTGCACACATATTTCTTTTTCATATTTGGACATATAGTTCATAAATGGTTTACCATTGAAATGCCGATCCAACTATGTGCGACTCGACTTGCGCGAAGGCGGATGAGCGAATGTCACCGCGGTCGAATCCAATTGTGCGAACGGCAGATCCTCGCCCCTGCGTGAACCATGGTAGCATGGGTGTGGAGGTGTTGTGCGGCCGGTAATGTCGAATGTTGAATGCCTGTTGGTGGCAAACAATTTTCGCGGTTTTGGTTCGCGTAAATACATCGCAGAAGTGGCCGTTCGACCAAGTTCGAGCGCTATTTCAATAGTAAACCTTCATAAATGTATAACATTTGGAGGTGGGGAGGGGTTGCATTGAATTCATTTCTTTTTCATTTTCTACCCAGTGCCTAATATTGATTCCTTTTTGATAAATGAAGGATGGTTTATTGTCTGGAACCTAACTAATAGATTAGCTTCACCTTATGACGCTCAGTTTTTGACTGCCTAATATTGATTCCTTTTTGATAAATGAAGGATGGTTTATTGTCTGGAACCTAACTAATAGATTGGCTTCACCTTATGACACTCAGTTTTTGACTGCCTAATATTGATTCCTTTTTGATAAATGAAGGATGGTTTATTGTCTGGAACCTAACTAATAGATTGGCTTCACCTTATGACGCTCAGTTTTTGACTGCCTAATATTGATTCCTTTTTGATAAATGAAGGATGGTTTATTGTCTGGAACCTAACTAATAGATTGGCTTCACCTTATGACACTCAGTTTTTGACTGCCTAATAGTGATTCCTTTTTGATAAATGAAGGATGGTTTATTGTCTGGAACCTAACTAATAGATTGGATTGGCTTCACCTTACGATGCTCAGTTTTTGACTGTTTTTCTTTTTATTTAATGTGAATCCTTGGAATCCTGTTAGAGTCGTACTTCCTTTATTTATCATTTCCTTCATTAATACATAGTTGTGTGGCATGTGATGGTTTCCTTCTAGTGGGGTACAGCCGAGATGGATCACTGTTTTGTTTGAGGAGTTTTGCAGGTTTCCAGCATGCTGGCCAGTGGCCAACAAATTCTTGTGGTATCCTCTATTCAGGAAATCTTATTGCAGTTGATCTAGGTTGGTGAGAAATCGGTCTGGTTCTCCAGATACTCTGCTATTCTCATTCCTGTGATTTGATGACATTTTGTTAGTAATTTTGAGGTGCATGCTGTTAGCGTGTAGACGCAGATTCACATATGCAGGTTTTCTGTAAAGGTCATTCTTCAGTTTCTCCTCATTTCTGTCCCTATAGATGGTGATGTCCAGGAATTCCACCTTATCATAACTGTTGTGGTCAGTGAAGTGTAAAAGGTCTGTGATGTTTTTTATGTAGATGAAGAAGTTATGCTGCTTGTCCAGGAAGACTTTCCATGTGATAAAGATACCATCAATAAAATGATAGTAGCAGTTGATTGTATTGATAGACTTTTGAGGAAAAGATGGTGTTCTCTTCCCATCTAGCAAGGCGATATTGCCTAAGCTGAAGGTCATAGCTATCCTCCCACGTTTGTTTGTTTATACCATTTCTGATTGAGGTGAAAGTGGTCATTGTTGAGTAAGATGTCCTACATATTTCCAATAACTGTAATTTCTCTATGTTTAGTCCTTGAGCCCGTGTACTCTTTCACAGCATCAATACAGTAGTTATGAAGAAGAACAGTGGACAATGTATATGGCTACTTGTTTATTTATTTATTTAACATTTGTTAACTGGGAAAGTCCAACTTCCACACAAATGCAGGGAGGACATGCAGCCTCTGCAGAGAAGACACCCCAGTCTTAACTAGTATCAAGTCTGGTTGGATTTTTATTTCCTTTTTTTTTTCAAGAAATGAAGTGAGTCCAAAATGAAGGAAGGGCATTTTAAGAAAGGTCTTTCATCATAAATTCCATATAAACGGATAAATGGTAAGTGGTTGAATCACCTCCTTCTACCAGTGGGACATAAGGGGGTCATCCACATCTTTGTTAGGGTATGAGATGCCAAAAAATTTCAGTATCCTTGGGTAGGGGGCTTTCAGAAAGCTGAACAAATCATCATCTAGAAGTCCCTCTGGGTTAGCGTTGATGCCAGTGACCTTGTCAGGTTTTGTGACTTGTTCAGTATCCGCTCTATTGTACAAATTCTGATTCCTTAGCATCTCTTCAGTTTTTTTCATTCTATAGCTCAGTCTCTGTGAAGAGGATGCCACCCCCATCTGCTGTCATAATCCTTCTAGTCTTCGCTGAGAAATTTTAGAGTTGACAATCCTTGTTGTGTGATGTTATAAAATTTCCTTTTGCAAGGTTGGGCTACAATTCTACATATCCACCCATTTCTCTTCGTCTGCCCAGATAGTAGGGTGAAGTGGAGGGCCGAAGGTGCGAGGCTTCTCCTTGTTGTTCTCGTTGTTCATTGTCTGCTGTTCTTTTCCAAGATCATTGCCTTCTTCAAGTGGTCTGTTTCTCTTTTCTCTTTTGCATAATAAAATACTTTAAGATTCAGTTTTCTACAAAGCAGGTTAAGATCAATGACTGTAGTAACAAGGTCACTTCTGTTACCTGGAATAAAGGTAGGTAAACCCTTTTTCCAGTAATTTGGTTTCTGCATCCATTAATTGTGTCCTGGAATTGTTCTGGATTTTGTTCTTATGTGTTTTTTTTTTGAAGGACTGTCTAATTTGGGTAGGGGGTTCTTAAGTAAGTCTTTCAATTGCTGTTCTGTTGATTGTGTCCTTGTTGCTGAAACCAAACTTGTGTTGCTGTACTCAGTTCTTGATTCTACAGTTTTTTATCTGTTGGGTATACTCTATTGACCACTGGAAAATCCTACTGTGTGTTGTGAAAGTCATGTGCTAATTTTATTTGTATGTCTAAGGAAGATTAGCTCAGATATGGCTGGTAGTTTGCATTAGTGCGACTCCTATACAAACAGGTGTCTGAGTCTCCAAAGTCTGCATCATATTGGGTGCTAGGGCTGTTGGGCTGCTAGAATACATTTCCTATTGATGTTCACTCTAGTTTTTGTGGTTGTAGACATTATAAGCACAAACACACACACACACACACACACACACACATATGTGTGTGTATAATATATAAATATATATATATATATATATATATATATATATATATATATATATATATATATATCATCATCTTCTTTCGGCTGTTCCCATTAGGGGTCGCCACAGCAGATCACCTGTTTCCACTTCTTCCTGTCCTCTGCATCTTGCACTTTCACACCAACCACCTGCATGTCCTCCCTCACCACATCCATAAACCTTATCTTAGGCCTTCCTCTTTTCCTGTTACCTGGTAGCTTCATCTTTAGCATCTTTTTCCCAATATACTCAGCATCCCTCCTCAGCACATGTCCAAACCAACGTAATCGTGCCTCTCTGGCTTTGTCTCCAAACCTTCCAACCTGGGCTGACCCTCTAATGTAGTTATTCCTAATCCTGTCCACCCTCGTCACACCCAGTGCAAATCTTAACATCTTTAATTCTACCACATCCAGCTCAAACTCCTGCCTTTTTGTCAATGCCACTGTCTCCAACCCATATAACATAGCTGGTCTCACTACTCTCTTGTAGACTTCCCTTTCACTCTTACAGGTACTCGTCTGTCACAAATCACTCCTGACACTCTTTTCCACCCACTCCATCCTGCCTGTACTCTCTTCTTCACCTCTCTTCCACACTCATCGGTACTCTGAACTATTGACCACAAGTATTTAAACTCATCCACCTTCGCCACCTCTACTCCTTGCATCCTCACCAGTCCTCTATCCTCCCTCTCATTCACACACATATATTCTGTCTTAGTCCCGCTGACCTTCATTTCTCTTCTCTCTAGAGCATATCTCCATCTCTCCAGGGTCTCCTCCACCTGTTCCCTACTCTCACTACAGATCACAATGTCATCTGCAAACATCATAGTCCACGGGGACTCCTGTCTGATCTCGTCTGTCAACCTGTCATCACCATTGCAAATAAGAAAGGGCTCAGAGCTGATCCTTGATGTAACCCCACTTCCACCTTAAACGCATCCGTCACTCCCACCGCAGACCTTACCGCTGCCTCACTATACTTGTACATATCCAGTACCACTCTTACATACTTTTCTAACACTCCTGACTTCCTCATACAATACCACAACTCCTCTCTAGGCACCCTGTCATATGCTTTATACATCATGGGACTACATATATATATTATGGCTGTACACACACACACACACACACACACACACACACACACACACACACACACACACACACACACACACACATGTGTGTGTTGATGTGTATATTTTCTGTATATTATGACAGTACATATATATATATATATATATATATATATATATATATATAAAATATATATATAGATATATATATATATATATATATATATATATATATATATATATATATATATATATATATATATATATATATATATATTCTAAAGACATGCTTCTGGAGCATTTCTCCCCGGGCCTCTGCTGAAAACAGGATCTGTGGAACCTAGTCGGACTTTCCCGGTCAACAAATTTTAAATAAAATAAAAATAAATAAATATATATATATATATATATATATATATATATATATATATGTGTGTGTGTGTGTGTGTGTGTGTGTGTGTGTTTATTTTACATATATATTACTGGAGTACATATATATGTATGCATATTCTATATGTATTATGGCAGTACATATATATGTATATTTTCTATATTACAGAAGTACATATATAAGTATATTTTCTATATATTACGACATTACATGTATACGTATGTATATTTTATATGTATTATGGCAGTACATATATATGTATATTTTCTATATTACAGAAGTACATATATAAGTATATTTTCTATATATTACGACATTACATGTATATGTATGTATATTTTATATGTATTATGGCAGTACATATATATGTATATTTTCTATATTACAGAAGTACATATATAAGTATATTTTCTATATATTACGACATTACATGTATATGTATGTATATTTTATATGTATTAAGGCAGTACATATATATGTATATTTTCTATATTACAGAAGTACATATATAAGTATATTTTCTATATATTACGACATTACATGTATATGTATGTATATTTTATATGTATTATGGCAGTGCATATATATGTATATTTTCTATATTACAGAAGTACATATATAAGTATATTTTCTATATATTACGACATTACATGTATATGTATGTATATTTCATATGTATTATGGCAGTACATATATATGTATATTTTCTATATTACAGAAGTACATATATAAGTATATTTTCTATATATTACGACATTACATGTATATGTATGTATATTTTCTGTATATTACAGCAGTTGACCACTAGTGAACTCCCTCAACCCCATAAGCAAACAGTAGTCCTGGGCAACTGGCTTAGTCTTGTCAATTGTATCATTAACTGCAAACCTGGTAACAAGCTCTATGAACCTCTATGAACCTAATGGAAAGAAACACAAATCGCAGTCATAGAATCAGCGAAAGGAATCTGAAATGAATGGACACAGCTTGGGCAATGAAAAAGTGAAACATTTTCAGACAGCCAAAAAATAACAGAGTAAAGCATAGTTCTGAAGAAGTACTAGAAATGCATTTTAATAAATCAGTCCTAAGTGCAACATTTCTGCTTGTTGGAAATGAAGCTAGACAAACTTGAACCTAGCAGTTGTCAGAACCTAGCAGGTAAATTTTGTCACGTATCTGAGGTACTGACAGGGAGAGATAGGCATTCTTATTCCGGGGGGGGCACGCCCATCCCAGGGTGAGGGACATTTATCTCAGTGCGCCTTGAGGGGGAAGGATAAACACACCCATCCCAGGGGGAGGGACATTCATCTTGGTGCTAACTGATGGGGAGGGATGGGTATACCCATCCCAGGGGGAAGGCCATTTGTCTTGGTGCTCCTTAAGTGGAGATGGAGGGCCACAAAAAGGATTGTAGCTCTAATGATGGTGTAGGTAAGGGTGAGGGACAAGAGGGTAGGTCATAACATAAAACCACAGTCCCTTGTGAAAGCAGTTGCTGGTGAGATTCCCCCCTTCCACCCCCCGGATTCCCTTACATTCTATGCTGGCCGCACCATGTTAAAATGGTGTTAGTTCCCAGAATGAAAGGAGGGTCTGGTAGACCTTGCAATGGACATGGATACCTAGAGAAGAAGAGCAGAATGTATGAAGCAAGGGGAGAAAAAACGAAAAACGTAGCTACTAGTATTTGAGTACAACTATAACTGATGTATGAAGCAAGGGGAGAAAGAGCAAAACACGTAGCTACTAGTACTTGAGTACAACTATAACTGACGTATGAAGCAAGGGGAGAAAAAACAAAAAAACTTAGCTACTAGTACCTGAGTACAACTATAACTGATGTATGAAGCAAGGGGAGAAAGAACAAAAAAAGTAGCTACAAGTACTTGAGTACAACTATAACTGATGTATGAAGCAAGGGGAGAAAGAACAAAAAAACATAGCTACTAGTACTTGAGTACAACTATAACTGATGTATGAAGCAAGGGGAGAAAGAACAAAAAAAGTAGCTACTAGTACTTGAGTACAACTATAACTGATGTATGAAGCAAAGGGAGAAAGAACAAAAAAACGTAGCTACTAATACTTGAGTACAACTATAACTGATGTATGAAGCAAGGGGAGAAAGAACAAAAAAAGTAGCTACTAGTACTTGAGTACAACTATAAGTGATGTATGAAGCAAGGGGAGAAAGAACAAAAAAACGTAGCTACTAGTACTTGAGTACAACTATAACTGATGTATGAAGCAAGGGGAGAAAGAACAAAAAAACGTAGCTACTAGTACTTGAGTACAACTATAACTGATGTATGAAGCAAGGGGAGAAAGAAAAAAACGTAGCTACTAGTACTTGAGTACAACTATAAGTGATGTATGAAGCAAGGGGAGAAAGAACAAAAACACGTAGCTACTAGTACTTGAGTACAACTATAACTGATGTATGAAGCAAGGGAGAAAGAACAAAAAGCGTAGCTACTAGTACTTGAGTACAACTATAACTGATGTATGAAGCAAGGGAGAAAGAACAAAAAACGTAGCTACTAGTACTTAAGTACAACTATAACTGATGTATGAAGCAAGGGAGAAAGAACAAAAAGTAGCTACTAGTACTTGAGTACAACTATAACTGATGTATGAAGCAAGGGAGAAAGAACAAAAACGTAGCTACTAGTACTTGAGTACAACTATAACTGATGTATGAAGCAAGGGAGAAAGAACAAAAAATGTAGCTACTAGTACTTGAGTACAACTATAACTGATGTATGAAGCAAGGGAGAAAGAACAAAAAATGTAGCTACTAGTACTTGAGTACAACTATAACTGATGTATGAAGCAAGGGAGAAAGAACAAAAAGCGTAGCTACTAGTACTTGAGTACAACTATAACTGATGTATGAAGCAAGGGAGAAAGAACAAAAACGTAGCTACTAGTACTTGAGTACAACTATAACTGATGTATGAAGCAAGGGAGAAAGAACAAAAACGTAGCTACTAGTACTTGAGTACAACTATAACTGATGTATGAAGCAAGGGAGAAAGAACAAAAAACATAGCTACTAGTACTTGAGTACAACTATAACTGATGTATGAAGCAAGGGGAGAAAGAACAAAAAAGTAGCTACTAGTACTTGAGTACAACTATAACTGATGTATGAAGCAAGGGGAGAAAGAACAAAAAAACGTAGCTACTAGTACTTGAGAACAATTATAAATGATGTATGAAGCAAGGGGAGAAAGAACAAAAAAAAGTAGCTACTAGTACTTGAGTACAACTATAAGTGATGTATGAAGCAAGGGGAGAAAGAACAAAAAAACGTAGCTACTAGTACTTGAGTACAACTATAACTGATGTATGAAGCAAGGGGAGAAAGAACAAAAAAACGTAGCTACTAGTACTTGAGTACAACTATAACTGATGTATGAAGCAAGGGGAGAAAGAACAAAAAAACGTAGCTACTAGTACTTGAGTACAACTATAACTGATGTATGAAGCAAGGGGAGAAAGAACAAAAACGTAGCTACTAGTACTTGAGTACAACTATAAGTGATGTATGAAGCAAGGGGAGAAAGAACAAAAAAAGTAGCTACTAGTACTTGAGTACAACTATAACTGATGTATGAAGCAAGGGAGAAAGAACAAAAACGTAGCTACTAATACTTGAGTACAACTATAACTGATGTATGAAGCAAGGGAGAAAGAACAAAAAAAGTAGCTACTAGTACTTGAGTACAACTATAAGTGATGTATGAAGCAAGGGGAGAAAGAACAAAAAAACGTAGCTACTAGTACGTGAGTACAACTATAACTGATGTATGAAGCAAGGGGAGAAAGAACAAAAAAACGTAGCTACTAGTACTTGAGTACAACTATAACTGATGTATGAAGCAAGGGGAGAAAGAAAAAAACGTAGCTACTAGTACTTGAGTACAACTATAAGTGATGTATGAAGCAAGGGGAGAAAGAACAAAAACACGTAGCTACTAGTACTTGAGTACAACTATAACTGATGTATGAAGCAAGGGGAGAAAGAACAAAAAAACGTAGCTACTAGTACTTGAGTACAACTATAACTGATGTATGAAGCAAGGGGAGAAAGAACAAAAAAACGTAGCTACTAGTACTTAAGTACAACTATAACTGATGTATGAAGCAAGGGGAGAAAGAACAAAAAAACGTAGCTACTAGTACTTGAGTACAACTATAACTGATGTATGAAGCAAGGAGAGAACGAACAAAAAACGTAGCTACTAGTACTTGAGTACAACTATAACTGATGTATGAAGCAAGGGGAGAAAGAACAAAAAAAATGTAGCTACTAGTACTTGAGTACAACTATAACTGATGTATGAAGCAAGGGGAGAAAGAACAAAAATACGTAGCTACTAGTACTTGAGTACAACTATAACTGATGTATGAAGCAAGGGGAGAAAGAACAAAAAAACGTAGCTACTAGTACTTGAGTACAATTATAACTGATGTATGAAGCAAGGGGAGAAAGAACAAAAAAACGTAGCTACTAGTACTTGAGTACAACTATAACTGATGTATGAAGCAAGGGGAGAAAGAACAAAAAAACGTAGCTACTAGTACTTGAGTACAACTATAACTGATGTATGAAGCAAGGGGAGAAAGAACAAAAAAACATAGCTACTAGTACTTGAGTACAACTATAACTGATGTATGAAGCAAGGGGAGAAAGAACAAAAAAAGTAGCTACTAGTACTTGAGTACAACTATAACTGATGTATGAAGCAAGGGGAGAAAGAACAAAAAAACGTAGCTACTAGTACTTGAGTACAACTACAAGTGATGTATGAAGCAAGGGGAGAAAGAACAAAAAAACGTAGCTACTAGTACTTGAGTACAACTATAACTGATGTATGAAGCAAGGGGAGAAAGAACAAAAAAATGTAGCTACTAGTACTTGAGTACAACTATAAGTGATGTATGAAGCAAGGGGAGAAAGAACAAAAAAACGTAGCTACTAGTAGTTGAGTACAACTATAACTGATGTATGAAGCAAGGGGAAAAAGAACAAAAAAAACGTAGCTACTAGTACTTGAGAACAATTATAAATGATGTATGAAGCAAGGGGAGAAAGAACAAAAAAAAGTAGCTACTAGTACTTGAGTACAACTATAAGTCATGTATGAAGCAAGGGAGAAAGAACAAAAACGTAGCTACTAGTACTTGAGTACAACTATAACTGATGTATGAAGCAAGGGAGAAAGAACAAAAACGTAGCTACTAGTACTTGAGTACAACTATAACTGATGTATGAAGCAAGGGAGAAAGAACAAAAACGTAGCTACTAGTACTTGAGTACAACTATAACTGATGTATGAAGCAAGGGGAGAAAGAACAAAAAAACGTAGCTACTAGTACTTGAGTACAACTATAAGTGATGTATGAAGCAAGGGGAGAAAGAACAAAAAAACGTAGCTACTAGTAGTTGAGTACAACTATAACTGATGTATGAAGCAAGGGGAGAAAGAACAAAAAAAGTAGCTACTAGTACTTGAGAACAATTATAAATGATGTATGAAGCAAGGGGAGAAAGAACAAAAAAAAGTAGCTACTAGTACTTGAGTACAACTATAACTGATGTATGAAGCAAGGGGAGAAAGAACAAAAAAACGTAGCTACTAGTACTTGAGTACAACTATAACTGATGTATGAAGCAAGTGGAGAAAGAACAAAAAAACGTAGCTACTAGTACTTGAGTACAACTATAACTGATGTATGAAGCAAGGGGAGAAAGAACAAAAAAATGTAGCTACTAGTACTTGAGTACAACTATAACTGATGTATGAAGCAAGGGGAGAAAGAACAAAAAAACGTAGCTACTAGTACTTGAGTACAACTATAACTGATGTATGATGCAGGGGGAGAAAGAACAAAAAAACGTAGCTACTAGTACTTGAGTACAACTATAACGGATGTATGAAGCAAGGGGAGAAAGAACAAAAAAACGTGGCTACTAGTACTTGAGTACAACTATAACTGATGTATGAAGCAAGGGGAGAAAGAACAAAAAAACGTAGCTACTAGTACTTGAGTACAACTATAACTGATGTATGAAGCAAGGAGAGAACGAACAAAAAAAAGTAGCTACTAGTACTTGAGTACAACTATAACTGATGTATGAAGCAAGGGGAGAAAGAACAAAAAAACCTAGCTACTAGTACTTGAGTACAACTATAACTGATGTATGAAGCAAGGGGAGAAAGAACAAATAAACGTAGCTACTAGTACTTGAGTACAACTACAACGGATGTATGAAGCAAGGGGAGAAAGAACAAAAAAACGTAGCTACTAGTACTTGAGTACAACTATAACTGATGTATGAAGCAAGGGGAGAAAGAACAAAAAAAGTAGCTACTAGTACTTGAGAACAATTATAAATGATGTATGAAGCAAGGGGAGAAAGAACAAAAAAACGTAGCTACTAGTACTTGAGTACAACTATAACTGATGTATGAAGCAAGGGGAGAAAGAACAAAAAAACGTAGCTACTAGTACTTGAGAACAATTATAAATGATGTATGAAGCAAGGGGAGAAAGAACAAAAAAAAGTAGCTACTAGTACTTGAGTACAACTATAACTGATGTATGAAGCAAGGGGAGAAAGAACAAAAAAACGTAGCTACTAGTACTTGAGTACAACTATAACTGATGTATGAAGCAAGGGGAGAAAGAACAAAAACGTAGCTACTAGTACTTGAGAACAATTATAAATGATGTATGAAGCAAGGGAGAAAGAACAAAAAGTAGCTACTAGTACTTGAGTACAACTATAACTGATGTATGAAGCAAGGGGAGAAAGAACAAAAAAACGTAGCTACTAGTACTTGAGTACAACTATAAGTGATGTATGAAGCAAGGGGAGAAAGAACAAAAAAACGTAGCTACTAGTAGTTGAGTACAACTATAACTGATGTATGAAGCAAGGGGAGAAAGAACAAAAAAAGTAGCTACTAGTACTTGAGAACAATTATAAATGATGTATGAAGCAAGGGGAGAAAGAACAAAAAAACGTAGCTACTAGTACTTGAGTACAACTATAAGTGATGTATGAAGCAAGGGGAGAAAGAACAAAAAAACGTAGCTACTAGTACTTGAGTACAACTATAACTGATGTATGAAGCAAGGGGAGAAAGAACAAAAAAACGTAGCTACTAGTACTTGAGTACAACTATAACTGATATATGAAGCAAGGGGAGAAAGAACAAAAAAACGTAGCTACTAGTACTTGAGTACAACTATAACTGAAGTATGAAGCAAGGGGAGAAAGAACAAAAAAACGTAGCTACTAGTACTTGAGTACAACTATAACTGATGTATGATGCAGGGGGAGAAAGAACAAAAAAACGTAGCTACTAGTACTTGAGTACAACTATAACTGATGTATGAAGCAAGGGGAGAAAGAACAAAAAAACGTAGCTACTAGTACTTGAGTACAACTATAACTGATGTATGAAGCAAGGGGAGAAAGAACAAAAAAACGTAGCTACTAGTACTTGAGTACAACTATAACTGATGTATGAAGCAAGGGAGAAAGAACAAAAAGCGTAGCTACTAGTACTTGAGTACAACTATAACTGATGTATGAAGCAAGGGGAGAAAGAACAAAAAACGTAGCTACTAGTACTTGAGTACAACTATAACTGATGTATGAAGCAAGGGGAGAAAGAACAAAAAAACGTAGCTACTAGTACTTGAGTACAACTATAACTGATGTATGAAGCAAGGGGAGAAAGAACAAAAAAACATAGCTACTAGTACTTGAGTACAACTATAACTGATGTATGAAGCAAGGGGAGAAAGAACAAAAAAAGTAGCTACTAGTACTTGAGTACAACTATAACTGATGTATGAAGCAAGGGGAGAAAGAACAAAAAAACGTAGCTACTAGTACTTGAGTACAACTACAAGTGATGTATGAAGCAAGGGGAGAAAGAACAAAAAAACGTAGCTACTAGTACTTGAGTACAACTATAACTGATGTATGAAGCAAGGGGAGAAAGAACAAAAAAATGTAGCTACTAGTACTTGAGTACAACTATAAGTGATGTATGAAGCAAGGGGAGAAAGAACAAAAAAACGTAGCTACTAGTAGTTGAGTACAACTATAACTGATGTATGAAGCAAGGGGAAAAAGAACAAAAAAAACGTAGCTACTAGTACTTGAGAACAATTATAAATGATGTATGAAGCAAGGGGAGAAAGAACAAAAAAAAGTAGCTACTAGTACTTGAGTACAACTATAAGTGATGTATGAAGCAAGGGGAGAAAGAACAAAAAGCGTAGCTACTAGTACTTGAGTACAACTATAACTGATGTATGAAGCAAGGGAGAAAGAACAAAAACGTAGCTACTAGTACTTGAGTACAACTATAACTGATGTATGAAGCAAGGGAGAAAGAACAAAAACGTAGCTACTAGTACTTGAGTACAACTATAACTGATGTATGAAGCAAGGGAGAAAGAACAAAAACGTAGCTACTAGTACTTGAGTACAACTATAAGTGATGTATGAAGCAAGGGGAGAAAGAACAAAAAAACGTAGCTACTAGTAGTTGAGTACAACTATAACTGATGTATGAAGCAAGGGGAGAAAGAACAAAAAAACGTAGCTACTAGTACTTGAGAACAATTATAAATGATGTATGAAGCAAGGGGAGAAAGAACAAAAAAAAGTAGCTACTAGTACTTGAGTACAACTATAACTGATGTATGAAGCAAGGGGAGAAAGAACAAAAAAAGTAGCTACTAGTACTTGAGTACAACTATAACTGATGTATGAAGCAAGTGGAGAAAGAACAAAAAAACGTAGCTACTAGTACTTGAGTACAACTATAACTGATGTATGAAGCAAGGGGAGAAAGAACAAAAAAATGTAGCTACTAGTACTTGAGTACAACTATAACTGATGTATGAAGCAAGGGGAGAAAGAACAAAAAAACGTAGCTACTAGTACTTGAGTACAACTATAACTGATGTATGATGCAGGGGGAGAAAGAACAAAAAAACGTAGCTACTAGTACTTGAGTACAACTATAACGGATGTATGAAGCAAGGGAGAAAGAACAAAAAAACGTGGCTACTAGTACTTGAGTACAACTATAACTGATGTATGAAGCAAGGGGAGAAAGAACAAAAAAACGTAGCTACTAGTACTTGAGTACAACTATAACTGATGTATGAAGCAAGGAGAGAACGAACAAAAAAAAGTAGCTACTAGTACTTGAGTACAACTATAACTGATGTATGAAGCAAGGGGAGAAAGAACAAAAAAACCTAGCTACTAGTACTTGAGTACAACTATAACTGATGTATGAAGCAAGGGGAGAAAGAACAAATAACCGTAGCTACTAGTACTTGAGTACAACTACAACGGATGTATGAAGCAAGGGGAGAAAGAACAAAAAAAGTAGCTACTAGTACTTGAGTACAACTATAACTGATGTATGAAGCAAGGGGAGAAAGAACAAAAAAAGTAGCTACTAGTACTTGAGAACAATTATAAATGATGTATGAAGCAAGGGGAGAAAGAACAAAAAAACGTAGCTACTAGTACTTGAGTACAACTATAACTGATGTATGAAGCAAGGGGAGAAAGAACAAAAAAACGTAGCTACTAGTACTTGAGAACAATTATAAATGATGTATGAAGCAAGGGGAGAAAGAACAAAAAAAAGTAGCTACTAGTACTTGAGTACAACTATAACTGATGTATGAAGCAAGGGGAGAAAGAACAAAAAACGTAGCTACTAGTACTTGAGTACAACTATAACTGATGTATGAAGCAAGGGGAGAAAGAACAAAAAAACGTAGCTACTAGTACTTGAGAACAATTATAAATGATGTATGAAGCAAGGGGAGAAAGAACAAAAAAAAGTAGCTACTAGTACTTGAGTACAACTATAACTGATGTATGAAGCAAGGGGAGAAAGAACAAAAAAACGTAGCTACTAGTACTTGAGTACAACTATAAGTGATGTATGAAGCAAGGGGAGAAAGAACAAAAAAACGTAGCTACTAGTAGTTGAGTACAACTATAACTGATGTATGAAGCAAGGGGAGAAAGAACAAAAAAACGTAGCTACTAGTACTTGAGAACAATTATAAATGATGTATGAAGCAAGGGGAGAAAGAACAAAAAAAAGTAGCTACTAGTACTTGAGTACAACTATAAGTGATGTATGAAGCAAGGGGAGAAAGAACAAAAAAACGTAGCTACTAGTACTTGAGTACAACTATAACTGATGTATGAAGCAAGGGGAGAAAGAACAAAAAAACGTAGCTACTAGTACTTGAGTACAACTATAACTGATATATGAAGCAAGGGGAGAAAGAACAAAAAAACGTAGCTACTAGTACTTGAGTACAACTATAACTGAAGTATGAAGCAAGGGGAGAAAGAACAAAAAAACGTAGCTACTAGTACTTGAGTACAACTATAACTGATGTATGATGCAGGGGGAGAAAGAACAAAAAAACGTAGCTACTAGTACTTGAGTACAACTATAACTGATGTATGAAGCAAGGGGAGAAAGAACAAAAAAACGTAGCTACTAGTACTTGAGTACAACTATAACTGATGTATGAAACAAGGGGAGAAAGAACAAAAAAACGTAGCTACTAGTACTTGAGTACAACTATAACTGATGTATGAAGCAAGGGGAGAAAGAACAAAAAAAAGTAGCTACTAGTACTTGAGTACAACTATAACTGATGTATGAAGCAAGGGGAGAAAGAACAAAAAAACCTAGCTACTAGTACTTGAGTACAACTATAACTGATGTATGAAGCAAGGGGAGAAAGAACAAATAAACGTAGCTACTAGTACTTGAGTACAACTACAACGGATGTATGAAGCAAGGGGAGAAAGAACAAAAAAAGTAGCTACTAGTACTTGAGTACAACTATAACTGATGTATGAAGCAAGGGGAGAAAGAACAAAAAAAGTAGCTACTAGTACTTGAGAACAATTATAAATGATGTATGAAGCAAGGGGAGAAAGAACAAAAAAACGTAGCTACTAGTACTTGAGTACAACTATAACTGATGTATGAAGCAAGGCGAGAAAGAACAAAAAAACGTAGCTACTAGTACTTGAGAACAATTATAAATGATGTATGAAGCAAGGGGAGAAAGAACAAAAAAAAGTAGCTACTAGTACTTGAGTACAACTATAACTGATGTATGAAGCAAGGGGAGAAAGAACAAAAAAACGTTGCTACTAGTACTTGAGTACAACTATAAGTGATGTATGAAGCAAGGGGAGAAAGAACAAAAAAAGTAGCTACTAGTAGTTGAGTACAACTATAACTGATGTATGAAGCAAGGGGAGAAAGAACAAAAAAAGTAGCTACTAGTAGTTGAGTACAACTATAACTGATATATGAAGCAAGGGGAGAAAGAACAAAAAAACGTAGCTACTAGTACTTGAGTACAACTATAACTGAAGTATGAAGCAAGGGGAGAAAGAACAAAAAAACGTAGCTACTAGTACTTGAGTACAACTATAACTGATGTATGATGCAGGGGGAGAAAGAACAAAAAAACGTAGCTACTAGTACTTGAGTACAACTATAACTGATGTATGAAGCAAGGGGAGAAAGAACAAAAAAACGTAGCTACTAGTACTTGAGTACAACTATAACTGATGTATGAAGCAAGGGAGAAAGAACAAAAAGCGTAGCTACTAGTACTTGAGTACAACTATAACTGATGTATGAAGCAAGGGAGAAAGAACAAAAACGTAGCTACTAGTACTTGAGTACAACTTTAACTGATGTATGAAGCAAGGGAGAAAGAACAAAAACGTAGCTACTAGTACTTGAGTACAACTATAACTGATGTATGAAGCAAGGGAGAAAGAACAAAAACGTAGCTACTAGTACTTGAGTACAACTATAACTGATGTATGAAGCAAGGGAGAAAGAACAAAAACATAGCTACTAGTACTTGAGTACAACTATAACTGATGTATGAAGCAAGGGAGAAAGAACAAAAAGTAGCTACTAGTACTTGAGTACAACTATAACTGATGTATGAAGCAAGGGAGAAAGAACAAAAACGTAGCTACTAGTACTTGAGTACAACTACAAGTGATGTATGAAGCAAGGGGAGAAAGAACAAAAAAACGTAGCTACTAGTACTTGAGTACAACTATAACTGATGTATGAAGCAAGGGGAGAAAGAACAAAAAAATGTAGCTACTAGTACTTGAGTACAACTATAAGTGATGTATGAAGCAAGGGGAGAAAGAACAAAAAAACGTAGCTACTAGTAGTTGAGTACAACTATAACTGATGTATGAAGCAAGGGGAAAAAGAACAAAAAAAACGTAGCTACTAGTACTTGAGAACAATTATAAATGATGTATGAAGCAAGGGGAGAAAGAACAAAAAAAAGTAGCTACTAGTACTTGAGTACAACTATAAGTGATGTATGAAGCAAGGGGAGAAAGAACAAAAAAACGTAGCTACTAGTACTTGAGTACAACTATAACTGATGTATGAAGCAAGGGGAGAAAGAACAAAAAAACGTAGCTACTAGTACTTGAGTACAACTATAACTGATGTATGAAGCAAGGGGAGAAAGAACAAAAAGCGTAGCTACTAGTACTTGAGTACAACTATAACTGATGTATGAAGCAAGGGAGAAAGAACAAAAACGTAGCTACTAGTACTTGAGTACAACTATAAGTGATGTATGAAGCAAGGGGAGAAAGAAAAAAAAACGTAGCTACTAGTAGTTGAGTACAACTATAACTGATGTATGAAGCAAGGGAGAAAGAACAAAAAGGGGAGAAAGAACAAAAAGTAGCTACTAGTACTTGAGTACAACTATAACTGATGTATGAAGCAAGGGAGAAAGAACAAAAAAGTAGCTACTAGTACTTGAGTACAACTATAACTGATGTATGAAGCAAGTGGAGAAAGAACAAAAAGTAGCTACTAGTACTTGAGTACAACTATAACTGATGTATGAAGCAAGGGGAGAAAGAACAAAATTGTAGCTACTAGTACTTGAGTACAACTATAACTGATGTATGAAGCAAGGGGAGAAAGAACAAAAAAACGTAGCTACTAGTACTTGAGTACAACTATAACTGATGTATGATGCAGGGGGAGAAAGAACAAAAAAACGTAGCTACTAGTACTTGAGTACAACTATAACGGATGTATGAAGCAAGGGGAGAAAGAACAAAAAGCGTGGCTACTAGTACTTGAGTACAACTATAACTGATGTATGAAGCAAGGGAGAAAGAACAAAAACGTAGCTACTAGTACTTGAGTACAACTATAACTGATGTATGAAGCAAGGAGAGAACGAACAAAAAAAAGTAGCTACTAGTACTTGAGTACAACTATAACTGATGTATGAAGCAAGGGAGAAAGAACAAAAACCTAGCTACTAGTACTTGAGTACAACTATAACTGATGTATGAAGCAAGGGAGAAAGAACAAATAAGCGTAGCTACTAGTACTTGAGTACAACTACAACGGATGTATGAAGCAAGGGAGAAAGAACAAAAAAGTAGCTACTAGTACTTGAGTACAACTATAACTGATGTATGAAGCAAGGGAGAAAGAACAAAAAAGTAGCTACTAGTACTTGAGAACAATTATAAATGATGTATGAAGCAAGGGAGAAAGAACAAAAAAGTAGCTACTAGTACTTGAGTACAACTATAACTGATGTATGAAGCAAGGGAGAAAGAACAAAAAACGTAGCTACTAGTACTTGAGTACAACTATAACTGATGTATGAAGCAAGGGGAGAAAGAACAAAAAACGTAGCTACTAGTACTTGAGAACAATTATAAATGATGTATGAAGCAAGGGAGAAAGAACAAAAAAGTAGCTACTAGTACTTGAGTACAACTATAACTGATGTATGAAGCAAGGGAGAAAGAACAAAAACGTAGCTACTAGTACTTGAGTACAACTATAAGTGATGTATGAAACAAGGGAGAAAGAACAAAAACGTAGCTACTAGTAGTTGAGTACAACTATAACTGATGTATGAAGCAAGGGAGAAAGAACAAAAACGTAGCTACTAGTACTTGAGAACAATTATAAATGATGTATGAAGCAAGGGGAGAAAGAACAAAAAAAGTAGCTACTAGTACTTGAGTACAACTATAAGTGATGTATGAAGCAAGGGAGAAAGAACAAAAAAACGTAGCTACTAGTACTTGAGTACAACTATAACTGATGTATGAAGCAAGGGAGAAAGAACAAAAAAGCGTAGCTACTAGTACTTGAGTACAACTATAACTGATATATGAAGCAAGGGAGAAAGAACAAAAACGTAGCTACTAGTACTTGAGTACAACTATAACTGAAGTATGAAGCAAGGGGAGAAAGAACAAAAACGTAGCTACTAGTACTTGAGTACAACTATAACTGATGTATGATGCAGGGAGAAAGAACAAAAAACGTAGCTACTAGTACTTGAGTACAACTATAACTGATGTATGAAACAAGGGGAGAAAGAACAAAAACGTAGCTACTAGTACTTGAGTACAACTATAACTGATGTATGAAACAAGGGGAGAAAGAACAAAAAAGTAGCTACTAGTACTTGAGTACAACTATAACTGATGTATGAAGCAAGGGAGAAAGAACAAAAAGTAGCTACTAGTACTTGAGTACAACTATAACTGATGTATGAAGCAAGGGAGAAAGAACAAATAAGCGTAGCTACTAGTACTTGAGTACAACTACAACGGATGTATGAAGCAAGGGGAGAAAGAACAAAAAAGTAGCTACTAGTACTTGAGTACAACTATAACTGATGTATGAAGCAAGGGAGAAAGAACAAAAAGTAGCTACTAGTACTTGAGAACAATTATAAATGATGTATGAAGCAAGGGAGAAAGAACAAAAAGCGTAGCTACTAGTACTTGAGTACAACTATAACTGATGTATGAAGCAAGGCGAGAAAGAACAAAAAAACGTAGCTACTAGTACTTGAGAACAATTATAAATGATGTATGAAGCAAGGGAGAAAGAACAAAAAAAAGTAGCTACTAGTACTTGAGTACAACTATAACTGATGTATGAAGCAAGGGGAGAAAGAACAAAAAAAGTTGCTACTAGTACTTGAGTACAACTATAAGTGATGTATGAAGCAAGGGGAGAAAGAACAAAAAAAGTAGCTACTAGTACTTGAGTACAACTATAACTGATGTATGAAGCAAGGGGAGAAAGAACAAAAAAAACGTAGCTACTAGTACTTGAGAACAATTATAAATGATGTATGAAGCAAGGGGAGAAAGAACAAAAAAAAGTAGCTACTAGTACTTGAGTACAACTATAAGTGATGTATGAAGCAAGGGGAGAAAGAACAAAAAAACGTAGCTACTAGTACTTGAGTACAACTATAACTGATGTATGAAGCAAGGGGAGAAAGAACAAAAAAACGTAGCTACTAGTACTTGAGTACAACTATAACTGATGTATGAAGCAAGGGAGAAAGAACAAAAACATAGCTACTAGTACTTGAGTACAACTATAACTGATGTATGAAGCAAGGGGAGAAAGAACAAAAAAAGTAGCTACTAGTACTTGAGTACAACTATAACTGATGTATGATGCAGGGGGAGAAAGAACAAAAAAACGTAGCTACTAGTACTTGAGTACAACTATAACTGATGTATGAAGCAAGGGAGAAAGAACAAAAAAGTAGCTACTAGTACTTGAGTACAACTATAACTGATGTATGAAGCAAGGGAGAAAGAACAAAAAACGTAGCTACTAGTACTTGAGTACAACTATAACTGATGTATGAAGCAAGGGAGAAAGAACAAAAAAGTAGCTACTAGTACTTGAGTACAACTATAACTGATGTATGAAGCAAGGGAGAAAGAACAAAAAACCTAGCTACTAGTACTTGAGTACAACTATAACTGATGTATGAAGCAAGGGAGAAAGAACAAATAAGTAGCTACTAGTACTTGAGTACAACTACAACGGATGTATGAAGCAAGGGAGAAAGAACAAAAAGTAGCTACTAGTACTTGAGTACAACTATAACTGATGTATGAAGCAAGGGGAGAAAGAACAAAAAGTAGCTACTAGTACTTGAGAACAATTATAAATGATGTATGAAGCAAGGGGAGAAAGAACAAAAAAGTAGCTACTAGTACTTGAGTACAACTATAACTGATGTATGAAGCAAGGGGAGAAAGAACAAAAAAATGTAGCTACTAGTACTTGAGAACAATTATAAATGATGTATGAAGCAAGGGGAGAAAGAACAAAAAAAAGTAGCTACTAGTACTTGAGTACAACTATAACTGATGTATGAAGCAAGGGGAGAAAGAACAAAAAAACGTAGCTACTAGTACTTGAGTACAACTATAAGTGATGTATGAAGCAAGGGGAGAAAGAACAAAAAAACGTAGCTGCTAGTAGTTGAGTACAACTATAACTGATGTATGAAGCAAGGGGAGAAAGAACAAAAAAACGTAGCTACTAGTACTTGAGAACAATTATAAATGATGTATGAAGCAAGGGGAGAAAGAACAAAAAAAAGTAGCTACTAGTACTTGAGTACAACTATAAGTGATGTATGAAGCAAGGGGAGAAAGAACAAAAAACGTAGCTACTAGTACTTGAGTACAACTATAACTGATGTATGAAGCAAGGGGAGAAAGAACAAAAAAATGTAGCTACTAGTACTTGAGTACAACTATAACTGATGTATGAAGCAAGGGGAGAAAGAACAAAAAAACGTAGCTACTAGTACTTGAGTACAACTATAACTGATGTATGAAGCAAGGGGAGAAAGAACAAAAAAACGTAGCTACTAGTACTTGAGTACAACTATAACTGATGTATGATGCAGGGGGAGAAAGAACAAAAAAACGTAGCTACTAGTACTTGAGTACAACTATAACGGATGTATGAAGCAAGGGAGAAAGAACAAAAATTGTAGCTACTAGTACTTGAGTACAACTATAACTGATGTATGAAGCAAGGGAGAAAGAACAAAAACGTAGCTACTAGTACTTGAGTACAACTATAACTGATGTATGAAGCAAGGGAGAAAGAACAAAAAAAGTAGCTACTAGTACTTGAGTACAACTATAACTGATGTATGAAGCAAGGGAGAAAGAACAAAAACCTAGCTACTAGTACTTGAGTACAACTATAACTGATGTATGAAGCAAGGGAGAAAGAACAAATAAGTAGCTACTAGTACTTGAGTACAACTACAACGGATGTATGAAGCAAGGGAGAAAGAACAAAAACGTAGCTACTAGTACTTGAGTACAACTATAACTGATGTATGAAGCAAGGGAGAAAGAACAAAAAGTAGCTACTAGTACTTGAGAACAATTATAAATGATGTATGAAGCAAGGGAGAAAGAACAAAAAAGTAGCTACTAGTACTTGAGTACAACTATAACTGATGTATGAAGCAAGGGGAGAAAGAACAAAAAAACGTAGCTACTAGTACTTGTGAACAATTATAAATGATGTATGAAGCAAGGGGAGAAAGAACAAAAAAAAGTTGCTACTAGTACTTGAGTACAACTATAACTGATGTATGAAGCAAGGGGAGAAAGAACAAAAAAACGTAGCTACTAGTACTTGAGTACAACTATAAGTGATGTATGAAGCAAGGGGAGAAAGAACAAAAAAACGTAGCTACTAGTACTTGAGTACAACTATAACTGATGTATGAAGCAAGGGGAGAAAGAACAAAAAAACGTAGCTACTAGTACTTGAGAACAATTATAAATGATATATGAAGCAAGGGGAGAAAGAACAAAAAAAAGTAGCTACTAGTACTTGAGTACAACTATAAGTGATGTATGAAGCAAGGGGAGAAAGTGCAAAAAAACGTAGCTACTAGTACTTGAGTACACCTATAACTGCTATTTTTATTGATGATGTGAAAGGCAAGGGAGTCTTATAGGGGTAACAATATGCACTCGTGATTATAAATTAGCATGTGTAGTCACACCACAACCACCTTTTTGGCAGAAAACCTACATAAATAATGCATGGCATTTTGGTGTATACTACTTCTGCAAATGTATGACCTCTCTTTGATGCTGGGGTTCAGAATTTGGACTGAGAGTCTGTATTATTTGATGTATTGTATTATATGTATATGTGAATCACTATGCAGGGTGTAAGTAGATCTGTAATCAGTTACCAGTTAAACTGAAGTTAGCCTCCAAATAGACACGTAGATAGATAAATGTTTTCATAATGGCAACAAAACATCTACAATATTCATGTAAACTGAATACAAAGTAGTATCCATGAAATGGTAATGCCAAAGACAGATACACGTCCACCTCAGCACCATTTAATTTATCCCTGCCTCTGAAAGGCAATAGCTGATGGAAATGATAAAGAACCCTGTAACAGAAGATGTTGTGAGACAATGAGTGAATCTGGTCATAGTACCATCACTGCTGAGGGTGAAACAACAAAGTTATTAAACTCTGGTCAGAAAAAGCAAAGCCTCCAGACCACCTCATGAGCAGACTGCACAGAAAACTGTATAATTCTGAACAGCAATAAAACTGTATACAGTTATAAGTGCAGTGTGCTCATAACTGCATACTTCTGAACATCATTAAATATATAAGCTGTTATAACTGCAGTGTGCTCATAACTGCATACTTCTGAACACTTATAAAGAGGTATGCATTTATAAGTGCAATCTGCTTTTAATTGTATATTTCTGGACACCAATAAAGAAGTTTAGTGACAGAACTTTTGTTAACTGCTATGGCAGGAATAAATCACTAGAGACAATGCATAGAAGATTTCTTTCTGAGACCCCTCATGGATGGAGCAACCCGAATCTGCTGAAGCAAAAAGGAAAGTTTGTTGCACAAGATCCTTGCAGTAAATAATAAATGTGTAAAGACGGAACACAGTGTTGTTCTTAGGAGTCGAAATGTAAATAATAAATGTGTAAAGACGGAACACAGTGTTGCTCTTCGGAGTCTAAATGTAAATAATAAATGTGCAAAGACGGAACACAGTGTTATGCTTAGAAGTCTAAATTTGTTTTCATATTGTTATTCATAAAGTACATAAGAATGAAAAAAAGTATTCTGTTTTGTATGCTTTGGGTAAAGTGTAGCATTTGGCTTAATTTACTAATCCCCTCTAGGCTGTATCTGTTAAGTTAATACGTTTAGCATACAGTATTACATACGCTCACAAGTGAAGTCAGATATTGTAGCATTCAGCAGCCTTACAACTTCACATGTAGTTAGTCGGCATGTAGCACCGTCTGATTCAATGACTTGGTCAGAGTCAAACAGCAAGCGAATGAAGGCCGGTGAAATCAAACTCTGGTTTACAGGAAGCAGCTCTTTAACTCTGAATCACTTTAATGCTCTATATTGCCAGACTTTTTTTGAACTTTTCCTAAACTTTAATATTTTTTGAAAATGACAACTTTAATACAGAAAATTATATAAATTGTTTCAAAAGTCCACTGGTTAATTCTACCAAGTTCATATCATCTGTTCTCAATTGCAGTCATTTCAGGAGCAACTATGTGTATTACATCCTCCAAGTTGGAGGTATGCAAACTTGCAAGCCAGAAAAGAAATGCCCATTTAATTTATCTGTATTATATTTTTTGTTTTATGATTGTGCCTATCTTTGCTCCACTCACCAAAACTGTTCCATCTTAACAAATCCACTGCTAAAATCTCCAACTCCTGAAGCTCTACCTTTACACACACATACCCCAAAATATTGTTACATCTCAGTTTCATCTCATCCAAACAATTCCCAGATGGTGACAAACATAAGCTAAGCATTATCAGGGGTAAAGAACACAGGCAGTTTTAAAATGTTGGCTTTAGTCACTACGGAAGCCAACAAAATATACTGATTTATATAAATAAACATAATATGAAATGGTCTGTAACTACCATGAGTGGGGCACTATTTAATAGGTTCATAGGTTCATAGGTAGGTACTAGGCTATCTGCCCGAGGGCATTTACAAGCCTAGCCAGAGTTTGTCGGCTTTCGCCGCCCCATTGATTAATTAACTGATCCTCTGTCAAGCAGAGCCAATGAAGTGATCCCAGGGATGTATTTTCTGTTACCCATCCACTCGTCAAGGTTTCTCTTGAAGAGTGTTAGTGAGGGGCTCTGCCTGATGTAAATTGGAATTTTGTTCCAAATCATGGGGAGTCTCTGTGACAGGAATCTATTCCTCCAGCATGTTCTATTTATTGTTGTGGCAAGCTTTAGCTCACTAGAGTGAGTGGTTCACAGTGACTTGGATTTCTTTAGGTGGAGCATGTCCATCAATTCTGAGTTGGACATGGCTTTGTAAGTCAGGCAGAGATCACCTCTGAGTAAGTGATATGCCACTGAGTACAGCCAGAGTTTTTTCAGTCGGGCTGCATAGGACATATGTTTGAGACCAGTATTCCTCTTGGTGAGGTACTTTTGTGGTCTTTCCAGCTGTTGGAGGTGTCTTGTGAGGTACATCCCAAATGGGGCATTGTACTCTATGATGGGTCTAATGAGTGACGAGTAGAGGGGCACTATAACCTCTTTATTTCTAGATGCAAACCCTTTAGTAATTAGATGAGCCACATAGAAGGATTTCCTAAATACTTTGGCAATATGATTGTCAAAGGAGAGATTACTATCTACCTGGGTCCCCAGATCTCTTATTACCTCTTCTGTATTAAGGGGGCTGCCACCTATGTGGTAATCCGTGGGTGTTTTTTTTTTCCCAAATGGGATGACTATGCATTTTTTGGCATTTAGCTTGAGGCCATGACTTTGACACCAGGTGTCCATCTCAGTAAGGTCCTTTTGGAGGATGTCCATGTCAGCCAGAGAGTCAGTTATGGCTCCCAGTTTGCAGTTATCGGTGAACTTGGTTAGTCATAGTCCTCCTGTGTTTGCCTGTACTTCTGAGAAGTATATGCTAAACAGTAGGGGTCCCAGGACCAAGCCTTGTGGGACACCACTTGTGACTGGTTTAGAGTTGGACCTGGAACCCGCTATTCTTACCGTGTGAGTTCAGTCTGTAAGCCAGTTGGCAACCCATCTCATGATGTAGGGGTTTATGTTCAGTCTGGTGAGTTTTTCTGTAATACCCAAGTGGGGAATGGTGTCAAAAGCTTTGGCAAGGTCAAGGTAGGCTGTGTGAACCACCTTTCCCTTGTCTATGGCCTTGGTGACTGTCTTGAAGAAGTCAACCAGGTTTAGTAGGCATGATCTGCCCTTAATAAAGCCGAACTAGTGTTTGTAGGTTCCCAATGTCTTTGTTATGAGTTCCCTGATGATGCGCTCCATAGCCATGCAGATCAGGCTAGTCAGGCTTATGGGGCAATAGTTACCAGGGTCAGTTGTGGCTCCTCCTTTGTGGAGAGGAATAACCATTGATGTGCGCCATTCTATGGGCACATAGCCCGTGGAGAGGCTGAGGTTGAACAGCATGTTTAGGTGGGGGGTTAGTTCATTCTGTAGTTCATGCCAGACGCAGCCTTTGACACCATCTGGTCCCACTGACACTGTGTTTTTGGCTTTTGAAAGGGCTGTTTTCACCTGTACGTCTGTGATTTTTGGGACACTACACTTTTCCGGTATTGTTGTGGGCCCTTTTGGAGGTGAGAGGGGGGTGAAGTTTGCACTGAATCTATCTGCCAAGATGTTGGCAATATCAGTAGGTTCAATATATTTTGTGCTATTTTGCACTATCTCAGAGCATATCTGCGAGTTGCCACTTAGATTCTTGACATAGCTAAAGAAGGCTTTGTGGTTATCTTTTGAATCCTTGGCTATTTTTCTTTCGAAGTTAGCCTTGGATGATTTTATGAGGGACCTCAGTTTCTTACTGATACTGATCAGGGATGTCTTTCCTTCTTGGGATTTGCTTTTTTTCTGAACTAGTTTCCTCCTTCTATTGTATAGCCTGTTTATTTCAGGGGTCCACCAAACTGGTTTCCTTCTCTTAGAGGAGTGATTATTGGTTTTGCTAGGGATGGCATGATCCATGCATCCTTGTAGGTGCTCATAGAGTGCATTTGTAAAGGTTTCTACATCTTGGACAGCGTTATCCTTTAGCGTGGGGGCTGTGAAACTTACCACCTCTGTCTTAAGTAAGGTGAAGTTTGCTTTAGAAAAGTTTTTTACTGTGGTTTCCTTAGTTGGGGGTGGTGGTGGGGTGTGGACATCCAGAGTGATTAGTTTATGGTCGTATCTAACCAGTGACAGGTTGACCTCCAGTGTGGAACACCTGTCGCCCATGTTGGTGATGACCAGGTCCAACATGTTTTCACCTCTGGTAAGGGAGTTTACCAGCTGATCCAGGGCATTTGAGTTGATGAATGCCAGGAAGTGCTGGGTCTGGGAATTTGTACTCGAGTACTTTTCCCAGTGAATGGTAGGGTAATTGAAATCACCCAATATCAGGGTGTTTTGTAGGACCTTCATGTTTTCCAGTGTCTCCAGAAAGGTGGAGTGGTGGT
Source organism: Protopterus annectens (assembly GCF_019279795.1). Classification (NCBI taxonomy): domain Eukaryota; kingdom Metazoa; phylum Chordata; order Ceratodontiformes; family Protopteridae; genus Protopterus; species Protopterus annectens. The sequence goes on from NC_056737.1 coordinate 1,195,195,712, forward strand.
CCTGGGTCATGGAGGGTGATCTGCAGCAGGCCACAATTTGCATTGCAGATTTGCCCGATGTTAGTTGCACATGGATAATCTCAGAGGTATCATGCTGCGCCACTAACCTGGAGGTGTAGGTATCCTTGATGAATATGGATACACCCCCTCCTTTTGTATTTCAGTCCGTGTTCTGTGGCTGAAACATGTGGTATGAGTTGTAGCCTGGTAGTGCTGGGTGCTCTCTGGAGCCTTGAACCAGGTTTCAGTTACTGCACAGATGTTGACGTTCTCCATAATGAGGAGTGCTTTGAGCACATGCATTTTGAGATTTAAACTCCTGGCATTGAGTAGCATGACCCTCAGTTGTTTGTTAATTGTGCTGTTTACGGAGGTGGATTTGAATTTTGAGCCTTGCCTAAAAAAGGCACTATGGGGGCAGCAAGATCCTTGGCCAGTATACAAAATCCTAGGGGTGACAAGTGCAAGCCATCTCTTGCAAAGCAATGTGGCTTGTCAAGCATGTCCTCCCAGGCTGACAGACACTGGATACCCTTTGAATGACACCAGAAGCTTAGCCAATTGTTGAAATTGATCATTTTTTATTTATACTTAGGTATCATTCTTGGTGAGGGCAGGATGCTACTCAGGGTCAGGGTCATACCAGCTTGGGCTACATGATCAGAGAGTTCTTCCATGTCTCTTTTCATGTAGTCCAGAGGGGTACGTCTCAGGTCATTCACACCAACACGAACAATGTCAGAGTCATATTTGTACTTGTTCTGGAGTGACCTGAGTGCTTGTGTTATGTGGCAGATCCTGGCACCCGACAGGCAGCTAACAGTAACCTTCTGCTTGTCCAGCCTAGTGAGTGGGACATCAGTGTGCCTGACTATAGAGTCACCTATTACTAGTGTGTTAGGTATGTTATTTTGCCTTAAGGGCTGTGATTGTGCAGCACACTGATTTTGTGTTTTATGTGTTGCCTGGATGTGCTGTCTAATGAACAAAAATCCCCTTTTGTCTCCACACATTTTACAAAAGAGTGAAGGAAATGTTTGAGGCAAAATGAAGGCTATCTCCTTAAATGTGGGGGAACTGGGAAGTATGTACTCAGGGAGAATCTCCTTAAATGTGGGAGAACTGGGAAGTATGTACTCAGGGAGAATCTCCTTAAATGTGGGAGAACTGGGAAGTATGTACTCAGGGAGAATCTCCTTAATGTGGGAGAAGTGGGAAGTATGTACTCAGGGAGAATCTCCTTAAATGTGGGAGAAGTGGGAAGTATGTACTCAGGGAAAATCTCCTTAAATGTGGGAGAAGTGGGAAGTATGTACTCAGGGAAAATCTCCTTAAATGTGGGAGAAGTGGGAAGTATGTACTCAGGGAAAATCTCCTTAAATGTGGGAGAAGTGGGAAGTATGTACTCAGGGAGAATCTCCTTAAATGTGGGAGAAGTGGGAAGTATGTACTTAGGGAGAATCTCCTTAAATGTGGGAGAACTGGGAAGTATGTACTCAGGGAGAATCTCCTTAAATGTGGGAGAAGTGGGAAGTATGTACTCAGGGAGAATCTCCTTAAATGTGGGAGAAGTGGGAAGTATGTACTCAGGGAGAATCTCCTTAATGTGGGAGAAGTGGGAAGTATGTACTCAGGGAGAATCTCCTTAAATGTGGGAGAAGTGGGAAGTATGTACTCAGGGAGAATCTCCTTAAATGTGGGAGAAATGGGAAGTATGTACTCAGGGAGAATCTCCTTAAATGTGTGAGAACTGGGAAGTATGTACTCAGGGAGAAATCAGTCTGCAGTTAGAGCACATCAAGAACTTGTCCATCTGTCCATCTACCTACTTAACTGAATAAGCTACTGGAAACTTCAACAAGTTGCCCTTAGTCCTCCCACAGGGAGGGTACCAGAGACAAAGTCTCCCAGATCTATGAGCTAAAGTGATTTTATCTGGACTAATCTTTTGTCCTCTGTTTCTTGCTAGTCCTGTCACCCCTGAGTCACAGGTGTCATACTAGACTTGACTCAAGCCTTCTGGATTACTTCTGGTTTCTACGTCGTATTTACTGTATATGCACACATTACATTCAAAGTAACAGGAATTAAAGTTTTTTTAAATGAAAGAGAAATGTAGACTTCTATCTCAAACTAGGTGTTAAAACCCCTGATGTCTGCTGCTGCCTACAACCTCAGAAAGCCTACTCATTCTGTGGAACTTGCCCCCCTCTGCCTCCCAGTAGCAACAGCAGCATATCAGTAATGGTGAAACTGTAAATGGGGCGCTGCTTGTTGTAAGGGGATTGTCACAATTACTGTTTTACTGGCATATTGAGCGGTTAGTTTAGTCAGTGTACAAGGAGCTCCCCATCTTCCAAACACTCACTACACAAAAAGGAAGTGCAAGGAAGCACTTTAGCACACATGGAAAGCCTGAAAGCAGCATCTTCGATTTTTTAGAGGAGACATTAATTACAATGCAAGGTGTTTCTGAGTTGTGACAGTTGTCAACTAACTGACTCCTTTCTATTTAGGTCTACTCTTTAAATAAGAAACAGCTCTATCCAACAGTTAGCATTGCATGAATGCACGATTCTAGTGATTTTGCTGCCTTCCGTTGTCATAGGTTCATTGGTTCATAGGTGTGTACTAGGCTAATGGCCCTGGAGCCTTTACAACCCTAGCCCATAGAAAGACCTTTAAGTCAAAACTAAAATAGCACCTTCAGCAAGAATGTGTTTCCACATGCTTTTCTGATACTGGGTAATTGTGATGTGCTTTCCTACTTCCTGTACTGAATTAACACCCATTACACTGACAGCTGTTTTGAAGAAGATGACTTTAAAATCCAAAAAAAGAAAACATACTTCTGTAAACATTGTAAAATACTTACATAGTCGCTGCTACTTCTTGTACCTGCTTATCCAAGCAAACTATTCTTTTTAATCTTCTCCACGTATGTAAACAATGTAAATATGTAATGTAGGCGCTTCTTGTCTCATGTTTCCATTCATGCTTATGTACCATGTCCTATTATTCGATCCTTATTTTTTTTTGTACTGCATGTGCACTTTGTAGAAATCATGATACCATGCAAACCCAGGACATGGCTTGAAAGAGTCAATTGACCAGCTAACTTACCTACTTACCAAATTGCAAAATGCATGTATATATAGTGTACACTTGCCAGCATCCCCCATATTCAGTGTCTGTACATAAACTTCCCAATTCCACATTATTGAAATTAACCAGGAGAGTGGTTTTTAGGGTTCATTATATAAGCTAAAGGGCTTCCAGTCAAACAAACTGTGTTAGATCTAAGACTGGTTAATTTGATGTTTCTTTACTAAGGTAACAAAGGAAGTGTTTTATTAACATGCCAAATGTAACCATTGAAGTTTAAGTTTATTTTTTGTTGTGTTGAAACAATACAAACTGCCACAGACTGTATTATTTTTTCATTCTTGTTGAATCATTTTAAATAAATACCTGTTTTTACTCCAATAATTCTTGCTTGGTATCCCTGTCCTGAGTGCTATAGGCAGCAGCCTTGCTACATCTAGTGGAGATGACAAATACTGTACACCTATATGCACTTGTGAACTCTGTGGAGAAACTGTTTACTTCTACAGACTTGTGAAATGTGTGTGTGTGTGTGTGTGTGTGTGTGTGTGTGTGTGTGTGTGTGTGTGTGTGTGTGTGTGTGTGTGTGTGTGTGTGTGTGTGTGTGTGTGTGTGAGACCATTGTAAGTTAAACTACTGGAAGCATGGACTTCCTATGAAGAACACGAGAAGAGAACTTTCCCAAAGTACTGTAGCCCTACAGCAGAAGTTGGAATAAAATATGGCCTGCACAGAAGCAGTCAATAGATATCAATAAGAAACCAACAGGTAGGTATAGCAGGGTCTGAAAGGGTGCAAGTAGCAATGACACTAGATTTCACAGCAAAACACTGTTGCACAACAGCAGGACTAAAGCAGTTTTATTATAACCTGTGTGAGCTCTGCAACAGAAGTCTGTCTTGTGGCTGGAAGAAAAGCCTAGTCCAGAACATCTGAAATTCAAATTGTCGAGGGGTACCAGTATATTTTGTAAGGCAGCAGTATGTGAAAGCTGGCCAAGCAGTGAATGAACAACAGTTAGTGTACCTTTCCTAAGTAGGAGGCAGCGAATGTTCCTGTGAATGATTATAATAAACAGATAATGCAGGCTCTTGCCTCTGTTATACCATCCAGCTGGATACAGTGTTTTCACAGCCAGAGCTACATGCCTAAAACCCTTCAAGATCACAAATGTAAAATATCACTCACTTGGTCTAAAAGTGACTTCAATCAAAGAAAAACAAAACTCCACAAATCCACAATTTGTTTGCAATTGATCACTTTCTCAGGTCCTATCACCCTCCAACAGCTCAAGCATCGGTTAGCTAAGGAAGTTGTACCATGGCAGAGTAACTCCTTGATGTGGTTAACATTCTGTGCTGGCTGATGAGCTGACGCCCACGTTATGACAGATGGCCAACTCACTGGATGATACAAAAAGGTAAAATAAAGCTGCATTTAGGGGTAAACCTATGGAAGGAAGGTTAAGTATGGACTTAAGTATGACTTAAGACTTATGGAGTTAAGTATCAACAGTAGTGGAGTTGAGCGACCCATAGTTTTTCCTGGTAACCAGCAGCAGGGCTTAGAGCGGAAGAGAAGACGCACTTCCGCTCACAATGAGTGCAATGAACAAACCGACAGTGGTGCGTGTCTGGGAACCTGTAATCAGCAGACGGGTTCAAAGCGAAACAGTAATGACAGCAGTAAGGGCAGCAATGTCCTGCCTATTGAATCTGGAATGCAGGAGAAGCGTTTTGACTTTGGAGCGTGGATTGGTCAGCAATTCTGGTTTCGTGAAGGTACTATCAATTTCAATACCAATTCAAACAGTAATTCTGACATTAATGATGGCATAGAAAAAGATTTTAGCATTCTTCGTGACAAGCTTTATTCTTTTAAAGCAAACCAATTGGAAATTGACTATCTTAAGGAGTGTGTCAATGTGGGAAGAATACCAAAGGGACTGAGGTGCTTCAAATTTCCCAACAATGTGCAAAAGGACTCCAATTACTATAAGAAATTGTGTGGTGCATTTAATCGTGCTGGTATAGAAATGTTGGAAGTCATGGTGGAAGAATATGAAACAAAAGCAGAAGTCTTATTGAATGATTTAAATGTTTTGAATAACAGTTTAATCAATAATGAAAGATTTGTTTCTGTTAAACGTAATTATGATAACATTTTTAAGGAAGTTGACCAACATTGCTTGAGAATTTTAAACCGCAAAATACACAAATTAGAGAGGGATTTAAAGGAATACAATGAAGGGGTGGCTTATCCACTGTCAATTAAAGCTAAGCAGTATAACAACACTAATAGTGGTGCACAGGGAAATTTTAATAGAGGTTACAGAACAGAAATGTCCTATGAGACACCAAGATACAACCAAAGGTTTGTGGAGAAAGATAGAGGTTCTTTACATCAGGATTTTCATTTTCCCCCAAGCAGGGAGGGGGGAAGGGGGAACAGATTTTTTCAGGGGTGGGGGAACAAGTAGACCAGGATATGCAGGCCATTTTTAGTTATTCACTCACGACCAACGCTGTAGCTAGCATGGATGCTTCAAACAAGGTTACAGTGGTAACAGAAAATAATTTTTCGATTTATAATTACACTAGTATCAGTTTGGGAACAGAACATTTTGACTTATTCACTAAGGGATTGCATTTTGTGCCAGCATTTTCTAACAGGATGGAACAGGAGTTAATAGATTTAAAAATGTTCAGTAGGCAACTGAACTTAATGCTTTATTTTAAAGGAGAACTTCCTGTAAGTATGGAACTTTCACGTAAGAGCACATTTAACCCACCTATGGATCCAACAGTCAAAATATTTGAAGAAATGATGGAAAAAGACATTAGGATGATTAACAACAAAAAGCAAAGAAATTACCCCTATAATATTAGTAGGGATGAGATGAATTTAATCAAGGATCTTAAAATTAATAGCTGTAGGGCTATGAAAACAGATAAAGGGGGTTTAGTTCTGATGTACAATTCTGACTATATTCAGTACATTGAACGGATGTTACAGGGCCCGGAGCAGTATGAGCAAGTGTCTAGAAATGAGTTACATATGGCATACTCCAGAATTTCTTTTATTTTATATGATCACCTCTTGCAAGGGGTTTTCAATGAAATATTGTATAATTTTTTAATTGTTGCCAAGCCAAGAATTCCTATAATATTTGGCATCCCGAAAACACATAAAGGTCTTGACCCCTACACTTCAGACCTATAGTATCTGGACAAGGGGGTATAACAGAACCGATTGGGAAATTTATAGACCACACTTTGAAGCAATTTGCTGCTTCTTTAAAGTATATCTGCAGGGATTCTTGGGATTTTCTTAGAGGTTTGCAATCCCTATCATACCATCCAGATTTATTGTTGGTAACTATAGACATTGTTCAACTGTTCCCCAGTATACCTCATTCCACAGGACTGAAATGGTTTAGTGATTTTTTAGTCAAAGAGGCGAAACTTACTTCTAATACCACAAACTTGTTGGTGGAGTTAATGGAACTAATCCTGGAAAATAATTTTATTTGTTTCAATGGTCATTTTTATAGGCAAAAATCAGGTGTTGCAATGGGGGCGGCCTGTGCCACAGTTTACGCAAACATAGTGTTGCATAAATGGGAAAACACAGAGTGGACACAGTACATCAAGCACTATGTCAGATTTCCTGACGACGTTTGTCTTGTATGGAGTGGTACTAGGGCAAATATGGAGGAATTTATTCATTATATCAACAATACTACTTCTTTTCTAACCTTTACACACTCACTGAGTTTCGATAGCTTGAATTACTTGGATGTACATTTGGTTAAAGACAAATTTAATAATAGGTTTATATCAAGTGTGTTTAGGAAGCCCACCTATTCAAATGCTTTTTTACATTTTAAAAGTAACCACCCTGAATATCAAAAAAGAGGCATAGTCAAGGGGCAATTCATCCGTGCCTCCAGAATGTGCAACACAAAACAATTGTTTATGGAGGAAATTAGTTTCCTAAAAGAAAGATTCCTTGAAAGAGGGTATCCAAGCCTTCTGGTTGAAGAGCTAGCGACAGAAATTATTAGTTGCAGGGAAACAAAATATCCACCTCTCCTAGACACTACGGGCACATCTATGTGCCAACTAGGCAGCAACCTGCAGAATAAGGAACAAAAAGGATATATCCATACTTTTAGCATTGACCATGATGTTGTGGAAAACAGTGTAAAGAAATATTGGCCGATCCTAAGACTGGACGACAGGTTGGCTAATATGATCCCAGAATTTCCTAGATTCATTAGACGCAGGGGTACCAACATAAAAAAAAATGTTAGAAATGAATCAGACTAAACCAACGGCAAGTAGTGATAACAAAAGAGAGGGCACATACAAGTGTGGAATGTGCAAGCAATGCCCAGCTATATTTAATGAACGCAGGTTATATTTACCATCAAGAAAATTCCTATATCAACCACGGGGCTACTACAATTGCAATGCTAAATTTATTGTTTATTTGGGTTTATGTACTAGATGTAAAAGTTTCTACATAGAAAGACTGAGAGAACCCTCAGAAGGCACATTTATGAGCATCAGTATGATATAATTAAGAAAAACGAAACTAATGCTTTCTATAGACATTCCCTTTTTTGTCCCAATATGGAAATTAAATTCATTATTTTAGAACAGCTAAGGATGGATGAAAGGGGTGGTGACTGGGGGTCTCTTTTAGAATATAAAGAGTTATTATGGCAGCTGAGACTAGACGCGGGAAGGCGACCAGGGCTCAATGACGCTTGTAGCATCAGCAGCATCTTGAGGTTAAGGAAGGCAAAACTATGAATTTTTGGTTTTTCAGTGTTCTTAGGGTTCACACACAGAAACTAAATTTTGCTGAGCAAACAGCATATTTAAATATTTTTTAGAGTGTTTTTTAGAGTGTTTTTCATGCTATGAGATTACTAATGGATTTTAAAAGTGACAAATTCATCAGCCAGGGCACCATAGTACTTATCACTTGATCATTGTGATATGGTTGGGTGAAATATCAAATACACAAACAAGAATACAGTATTGGCTTTTGAATATTGTTTCTAATATTGTATATTTTTATGGTAATGTGTGTGCACACTAACAATTGATTATTGTTTTTATGTATATACTTTTTTGGATATTGCAGTGAGTTGTGTTTAGCAATGGATGTTCACAAATATGTTTTGTACCAGCAAGTAATTTGAAGGGTTAATTAGACCTTCTCTCCTATTAATTGAATTATTGGTTAAGTTTTCATTATGTATATAAAGAGCAATCAGCTTGATTTTATTGTATCTTGAAAAAGCTCAGCACCAGGCTGAGCGAAAGCACTTGAGGAGATTGTTGTTTTTTTATTAAAGTAAGAAAATTTTACGCAAGTTGCAGCCTTTCATTTTCTGCCTTCAGCGGAAGAAGGAACATTAGCGTTTTACCAGCTTTTTATTCTGGGCTTCCAGAGCTACCTTCCAGGTCGTGGGTCTGCCTTGTTTTATGGACAATATTAACAAATCCCAAAAGAAAGGAGGATTCCATATACTTCTGAAAACTAAAAAATGCTATACATTTCATCAATTTGTACATACAGCAAGATTGTCACTCTTTGAACCAATATAGTGTGATGCATATGCTTATATGTGTAGAGAAAAACAGGCTCTGTATAATGAAGTTAGAGAATCTGTTTTGTTAATTGTAACCATGCAAAGAATGTAGTATGTGGGAGAAGGTTAGGTAGTTACATGTGGGAGGAGGGCTAGGTAGCTACATACTGAAGGAGATGTAGGTAGATGCATGTGGGAGAAAGGTAGGTAGCTACATGTGGGAGAAGGGGTAGATAGTTACATGTGGGATGATGGGTAGGTAGCGACATGTGGAAGGAGGGGTAGGTAGTCACATGTGGGGGGTGTTAGGCAGTTACATATGGGAGGAGGCTTGATAGTTACATGTGGGAGAAGGGGTATATAGTTATATGTAGGAGGGCGGTAGGTACTTACATGTGGGAGTATGGTAGGTAGTTACATGTGGGAGGGGTGTAGGTGGCTACATGTGGGAGGAGGGTAAGTAGTTCCATATAGGAGGAGGATAGGTAGTTACATGTGGGACAAGGGTAGATAATTGTATGTGGGAGGAGGGTGGGTAGTTGCATGTGGGATGAGGGTAGGTAGTTACATGTGGGAAGGGGTAGGTAGTTACATGTAGGAGGAGGGGTAGATAGTTACATGTGGGATGGGGTGGGTAGTTACATGTGGAAGATGGTAGATAGTTACATGTGGGAGGAGGGTAGATTTTTTTTAGATGTAGGTGGTGGGTAGGTAGCTACATGTAGGAGGAGGGGTAAATAGTTACATGTTGGAGGGGTTAGGTAGTTACATGTGGGGTGAGGGTAGGTAGTTACATATGGGATGAGGTTAGGTAGTTACATGTGGGAGTAAGGGTAGGTAGTTACATGTGGGAGTAAAGTAGGTAGTTACATGTGGGAGGGAGGGTAGGTATTTACATGTGGGATAAAAGTAGGTAGTTATATGTGGGAAGGAGTACGTAGTTACATATATGGAGAGAAGTAGACAGTTACATGTGGGAAGGGGTGGGTAGTTACATGTGGAAGATGGTAGATAGTTACATGTGGGAGGAGGGTAGGTTTTTTTAGATGTAGGTGGAGGGTAGGTAGCTACATGTAGGAGGAGGGGTAAATAATTACATGTTGGAGGGGTTAGGAAGTTACATGTGGGGTGAGGGTAGGTAGTTACATGTGCAAGGACGGTAGATAGTTACATGTGGGAGGAAGAGTAGTTAGTTACATGTGTGAGTAGGGTAGGTAGCAACGTGGGAGGGGGTGTTTGCACGAGGAAGGATGGAAAGATAGTTACATGTGGAAGGACCATAGGTAGTTACATATGGGAAGGGGTAGGTAGTTATATGTAGGAGGAGGGGTAGATAGTTACAAGTGGGAGGGGGTAGGTAGTTACATGTAGGAAGAGGGTAGCTACATGTGGGAGGAGGGTTGGTAGATACATGTAGGAGGAGGATACGTAGTTACATGTAGGAGGAGGGGTAGATAGTTACATGTGAGTGGGGTAGGTAGTTATATGTGGGCTGGGGTAGGTCGTTACATGCAGGAGGATGGTAGATAGTAACATGTGGGAGGGGGTAGAAAGTTACATGTGGGACGAGGGTATATAGTTACATGAGGGAGGAGAGTAGTTAGTTACATGTGGGAAGAGGTAGGTAGTTACATGCAGGAGGATGGTAGGTAGTTACATGTGTGATGAGGGTAGGTAGTTACATGTGGAAGGGGGGTCAGGTAGTTCATGGGGAAGGAGGTTAGGTAGTTACATGTGAGACAAGGGTAGATAGTTACATGTGAGATGCGAGTAGGTAGTTACATGTGGAAGGAGGGTAGATAGTTACATATGGGAGGTGGGTAGGCAGTTACATGTAGGAGAAGGGTTAGGTAGTTACATTTGGGAGGAAGATAGGATCATAGGTTTATAGGCAGGTACTAGGCTATTGGCCCAAGGGCCTATGTAAGCCTAGCCAACAAGGTTCCCTGGCGTACGCCACCCAAGAACGTTATTTAACTGTGCCACTGTCGAGCAGAGACACAGAAGTGATTCCCAGGGTGTATTTCCTATTTCCCATCCACTCATCAAGATTTTTCTTGAAGAGTGCTAATGAAGAACTTTGCTTGACATAGATGGGTAGTTACATGTGGCAGTACAGTAGTTAGTTACATGTGGAAGGAGGTGTGGGTAGTTACATGTAGGAGGAGGACAGGTAGTTACATTTAGGACAAGGGTAGATAGTTACGTGTGGGTTGAGGGTAGGTAGTTACATGTGAGAGGAGGGTAGTTACATGTGGGAAGGGGTCAGTAGTTACATGGAGGAGGAGGGTAGGTAGTTACATGTGGAAAGAGGGTAGATGGTTCTAAATAGGAGAAGGGCAGGTAGTTACATGTGGGAGGAGGGGTAGGTAGTTACAGGCCTTACTTCAGTCACAATGCATGACAGCCTTTGTAAGGGAAGATGTTGCTCCTAGTTGCTTAAACTATGGAGAAATAATTGAAATTACATGTGTTTTTAGTGTAAAAAGCCAGCAACTTTCATCTGAGATAAAACTCAAAAATGAAATAGAAACAGTACAGTAATTACTATGTCTGAGTAGTTTTACAATTTAACGTATAAAACAGTAGTGAGATTTCTCCACTGTTTAGATCTGAGGTCAATGAAAGATCATAAGATCATAGGAAGTTACTAGGCTATTGACCCCAAGGCCCTTATAAGCCTATCTAAGAGTTTAGCCCATGTTTAGACAAGTCAGCACCCAAAGCCCTTATCCAGCAGGGACACAGGTGGAATCCCAGGGGTGTATTTTCTGTTTCCTTTCCAGTTATCCATGTTGCACTTAAAAAGTGATAATGAGGTACTCTTTTTGATGTGGAGAGGGATTCTATTCCACAAATGGGGGAGTCTCTGGGACAGAAATCTGTCCTGCAAACAAGTTCTATTGATATCGCAGACCAGGTTGAGGTTGTGCATATGGGTTACTTGAGTGGAGCTTGACTTGCAAATATGCAGCAGTCCCATCAAGGCAGGGTCTGAGATTGCTTTGCATGCCAGACAGAGGTCACCTCTGAGGAGTTTGTATGAAACTGAGTAGAGGGACAGGGCTTTTAACCTATCTTTGTAGGGTAGATGTTTGAGGCTCTGGATTCTCCTGGTGAGGAACTTCTGTGGTCTCTCCAGCTGCTACATGTGCTTTGTGAGGTACATGCCAAAGGGGGCATTGTACTCAATAACTGGCCTTATAAGGGAAGGATACAGGGATGCTATGACCTCTTTCTCCCTGGATGAGAAACCCTTACTTATGAGGTGGGCCATGTAGAAAGCTTTGCGTACAATAGAAGCAACATGGTGGTCAAAAGTCAGGTTGCTATCAACCTGGGTGCCCAAATCCCTCATTACTTATTGTGTACTTAGAATGTTGTTATTAATATGATAACATGTGGGGACATCACTCTCCCCAAAGGGGATGATGATGCATTTTTGGCATTCAGCTTGAGGCTATGTTTCTGACACCAGTCATTTGTTTGGGTGAGACCCTCTTGGGGGACGTCCACATCTCTTGGGGAAATTGATGACCATGCCCAGCTTGCAGTCATCTGCAAACTTGGTCAGCCATTGCCCACTGGTTTTGGCCTGCACTTCAAAGAAGTATATCTCGAATAACAGAGGCCCCAGAACCAATCCCTGGAGGATGTTGCTCATTACAGGTGTACTACTTGAGGTGGCTTCCCCTATTTTGATTGGGTGGGTTCTATCAGGGAGCCTGCTTGCTACCCATCTGGTAACATAAGGATTGATGGCTAGTTGAGACAGTGTATCTATTATGCCCGTGTAGGGAATAGTGTTGAAGGCGTTGGCCAGGACAAGTTAGGTGGTGTGCACCATCTTCCCCTCGTGCATGGCTTCGATGACTGTCTCAAAGAAGTCAATGAGATTTAATGGACATGGCTTTCCATTAATGAGATTTAACAGACATGACCTTCCACTGACAAAGCCAAACTGTGTGGGGTCGATTGTTTGAAGGTTGCCAATGTCCATGTTAATGAGGTCCATGATAATCCGTTCCATGGCCTTGCAGATCAGGCTAATTAGGCTGATGGGTGTATAATTTCCAGGATCAGTGGATGCTCCACCTTTGTGTAAAGGGATGACAGTGGCTGTCCTCCACTCAGCTAGGACAAAGCCAGTACTCAGGCTTTGGTTGATAGGATGCCTAATGGTGCTGCAAGTTCATGCCTGAGTTCATGTAGGATGCAGCCTGGGATACTATCGGGTCCCATGGAGGCTGTATTTTTTGCCTTTGAGAGGGCAGTGATAACCTGTTTCCTAGAGATAGGGGGTGGGGGCAGGTACTGGGGCTGTCCTGTTTTACTTATGAGGGGAACAGAGGGGTGAAGTTTTCACTGAAACTATCAGCCAGTAGATTGGCTGTATCTACAGCATTTGTGTATGTGGTGTCTTTGACCCACAGTTCTGAACAGATCTGGGTGCTTACTTTGAGATTGTAGACATATGTGAAGAAGGCTTTATGATTGTCTCTAGTAGATGTGGCCAATTTGGACTCAAAGTTGGCTTTAGAGGATTTCATTAGTGCTCTTATATACTTGTTCAGGCTAAGGACACATTGCTTCCAATTGAGCACCTGCTCCTTCTTGGTCCTGGACAGGATTTTTTTTCATTTTGTTATATAGTTTATTTATTGTAGATGTCCACCAGACAGGTTTACTCTTCCTTGCAGAGGATGATTTTGTCCTGTCAGGTATTCCTGATTTCATGCATCTATATAAATGCTCATCAATCATACAACATCTCACAGGAACCAGACAAACTGGGAATATGTCTTGGTTAGACGTGAAGCAGAAAGCAGGACAGACCTTTACTGAGAGTGAAGAAATTAGCAGTGTACATGCACACCTTCTGGAGTTCAGAATTAGTGCAGGTGGAAGGTGACCTGTCTGTGACACAATTATAGCTGCTTTTCTGGGGGAGACACACATTCCACCACATCAAAGTCTGCAGTTACACCACATGGACAAGGCCTGATAGACCATAATGTGTGCTCACTCAACACCCAGTAAGCACAAGAGGAGGATCCCAGTCTCAGGAAGGTTGGAATAAGGTTCAGGGAATGGAAAAAAGGTTTCTCCACTCTAACGTTTGATTACACCTTCCTTGAGGCAGCTAATGATCTGGATTTGTAGAGCAGATAAAATAAGAGAATGTGATATTATATAACTACTGGAATCTCAAGTATTTTGACAGACTGTATTGAAATTGACCCACAGTCATGCTTTGGGAGGACACCTGGGGGACATGAATACTAAACTGGCAAAGTTTTACTATCCAGGAGTCCTGGTGGCTAAGACAGGCTACTACATTTCTTGAGTGGACTACCAAAACTGTCATTTAATGGTTTGGTTCTTTGTCCTTTAATGTCTCTGTCCATAACAGAGGGACAGTTTGAGAGGACAGTAGTAGATAAGTCTGCTAAGAGACACTAGTATATACTGGTTATAACATATTACAATGCATGCCACCCAGAGAATCGCAGTAAAAGCCATAGATAATGAGGCAGTTTTCATTGTTTGCTATCTAGAAATAACCAAGGAAATCCTGAAAGATCAAGGAGCATTCTATTTGTCCAAAGTCATCACTGTGTTGTGTCAGCTTTTCAATATAAATGGCTTAAAACATCTGTCTGCCATCCTCTGAATATGTCACTGACTCATGACTGTTGTTGTGAAAATATTTTGGAAATCTTCATTTAAGATTTGCAGTTGTCCGTTATTTCTGGGGTTTTTTTGCTCTTACTTACTGCAATTTGTTTTACACTTTTTTTGCATTCCATGTGTTTTATTTAATTTATTTATTTGTATACTTACTTATTTTATTTATCAATTTATTGATTAGAGATTTAAAAATAATTGTTTAGGGCAAGTTAGCAAATATTTTCTGTTCTCTGTCCTGGCTGCAAAAACATCTAGTATTGGAGCAGATGAGAAGCAGAATTTAATATATAAGGTAAGCAGAACAGGAAAATGTCTTAATCTTTTAACTGCTGCTATTGTGAGACTGACTTGAAATTCTTCATTTAATGTTGCAGTTTTGCATTGTTTCTATTTTTTATTTTTTTTTTTTACTTAAAATTGTTTTGTTTTACATGTTTTATTGTAATCTGTTTTATTTATTTTTATATATTTTAAAGATAATTGTTTGGGGCATGTTAGCCAATATTCCTTTCCTGTTCTCTGTTCTCACTGTAAAGAGAATAACTCTGAGTGATCTATTTGAGGAGCTGAGAAGTATCATTTATTTAAGGTAAGCAGAAGAGGAAATGCTTTTAATATTTTGAAGCTAGTTCTCGTGTTTTCATATGTAGAAGAAGCCATGGGAAGATGGCAGACAGTTGTTTAAGCTATTTATTTTTGAAAGCTGACAGAACTCCATCATGACTTTGGACATAAAGAGTGCTACTTCTGTGACACTAAGTTTCCTGTCACACACCTTTTCTCAGCTGTGCTATTAAACTCTGTGGTTTTCGGATGTCCCACCAGTTCTTTATGTCTGACTTTGTAAGCTCCCCTGAGTCTCACTGGTTCTGCTTATACCTATCAACAGTAGAAGTTCAAGCTAGGAAGGGCATCCCTTAGAATATTAACACTTTATTTACCTTTTCTTTCATATCTTTCACTCTTTAGTAAAAATTACAATACACAGAGTATTAATCCATCTTTTTCAATCCTACTTTTAAAATCACAAATGGCTGGCTAAGACTACCAATTACTGGAAGCCTACAGACTACTTCTCAAGAATAATCATTGCTAGGCTTAAAACAGCCTGCAAGGGTAGCTAGCCTAGCACTTAACTATGAACCTATGAACCTATTACTGCTTTTATTTTGCTCCTAATGAGAGAAAGAATATAGGGGCATGCATTGTTTTCTAACCTTCTTAGAAAGTACAGATCACTACAAGACCTGAAAACTGCTTCTTAGAAGCTGTTTGGGATTACCGCCATAGCTGTGAAGGAAGGAGCATGGGACTTCCCAGACTGCTTTGGGTTTGGATCATTGTGCATTTTAGCTCTCTTGCACTAAACTGCTGTACATGCTATTCTGGGCACCTATCAGTAGAAGGATACAATAAGCCTACAGGCCCAGATGACCTTGGTTGGTCACCAAAGACTCTCTCACTTGTTACTGAATAATGTCTTGGTGTTAGTGTTACTGTTTTGTTTCTGGTGAGTGAAGGGTCAAAGGGGCATTGATTCCCACCAAGTGCAGAAGCAATGAGACCAGCACTATAGGTGAATCACCACTGCTTATCATTTGTGGCAAAAACCTAATTCGGTCTTTTAACATGATTCAGCACCATCTAATCTAACTTCAGAGTATTTTCCTAAATAGGTCATCTATAAATCTTCACGGTCTTCTGTAGCAGTCTCCCTCCAGCCAGAGAACTGTGACCAGCCCTTGTTGTCCACTCTGTGACAACATGGCTCATCAGTCTGCCGTCAGCCCATCTGTGGCCAGTCTGATTGCTTTAGGTGGTCTGAGGCAGTCTTAGGTGGTCTAAGGCAGTCTTATGCTTACTGAGTTCTCACTGCTTGAACCAATTGACAGTACAATTGACAAGAGATGTAAATAGTTAAGAACCATGTAGGCAAACCCTTTGTGTCAGCCCATTTTCAGTAAGCATTGTATATTCAACACACCACATCATCAAAACACATCACTAAGCCTATAACTTATGCTGAAGCTGTAAAGGAAGAATTGTAAACATTTCCTAAAATACACGCTAAAAAATCTTAGCCTTAAGTATACCAGGCAAAATCTATTCCTTCTCTTCTCCTACTTACTGCACTGCCATTCAGATTACCCTAAGGTCATCAGAAAATCAAGCCTCAGCCTATACAGAACACTATGGCTGTTGCCCCACAGGAAATATCTAAAAATAGATACATAGACTCCACACTCCCCAGACAGGAGAAGAACAGGGTAACTGGATCTATGATGTCACCCTTAGATCAGAGAAGTATGACTACGACCTAGTGGTAGCTCTTGTGGGAAAGAATAACCTGAAGCGATTCACCCAAAGTGATGTACAGAGAGGCCTGATGGAATTTCATGTATTGTTAGAGTCAGAAAAGACGCTGGTCTTGATTATTATCCTTCATTCACCAGGAATAACGACTAGATATCAAGACATGATAAGTGGCTCTAAAAATTGGCTAAGTAGTTGGTGTCATTCTAAGAGAGTCCATTATGTCATGGCCTGGGATGAGAAGGTAGATAAGAGTTCCTGTTTCCCCAGAGATGGCTTAAACATCTCATACTAGGGCTTCCATATACTGGCTTAACCCTTTTTTGTCTCTATTGTGCCTTTTTTAGGTTGAGTCTCCCACCTGGACAATCCTGTATATCAAATTCAAAACAACATTTGAACAACATTTTGGTGAGTCTTGTCAATGCTAGGAGTGTAAACAATTAGGGTGTAGAAGTTAAGGCCCTCCTACAACTCGAACACATTCATATCTGCATTGTCACTGAGACAAGATTTTGTTGCCATGACAGTGCTCCCTTTATAACAGGGTTTAGCACATAATGCCTGAGGTCCTTGGGTAACTGAGGGTGAGTAACTGTATCTGTCAGGAACACCATCATCTTTTGGCAGAATACTCACAACCCTAACTTGGAGCATGTGGAGATTCAAATCAACCTTAAGAAATTGAACTATTACTTAATTTACAGCAACTGAGAAGAATATATCAGTGTCCTCT
>NC_056737.1:1195218164-1195240158 GCF_019279795.1 Protopterus annectens
AGCTTTTCCTGCAGTGTTGTTGGCTTGAGTTATATGCAGCAGGGTTTTGTTGGATGAGCGGAGTGGACGGTTTGCTGAGTATTGTTTAAGTAGTTGGTTCAGGGCTGGAGTCTTGTGGGGATTCTTTAGGATGTTATAGGTGAGGACAAGTTGGTGGAAACTAATTAAATGAGGAAGTTCTAACCACTGTAATTCTTTTAGGGCAAGGCAATGATGGCTACGAAAAGCAGAGTTATTGGCGAATTTTGCAATCTTATTGTAACATGACTCTAGTTTGTTCATGTCTGTTTTCTTAATGCGGGTTAGGATAGGAGATGCATACAGTAGTGTAGACAGAAGATGGGTTTGGGCTAGGGTGATATGGGTTTGGGCTAGGGTGATTTGTGCTTGGTCTGTTAGGAAGTGTTTGTGTTTATACAGTGTTCCTAATTTTTTATGTACTTTCTTAATAATTTGGGAGATGTGGACATCAAAGTGGAGGTCATTATCTATTTCAATGCCAAGGAGTTTTGTGTGGAGGGAGGGGGAGATTGTGGTGCCATTTTTGGAAGTGATAGTGAAAAAGAGGGTTGTGGGTTTGTATTTGGTTGGGGAGAAAAGTAGTAGTTTTGTCTTGTTGGGGTTAAGAATCAGTTGGATATCAGTAATCCATTTTTCAGTGGCGTTGAAGGATTCCTGGGTAAGGGATGGGGCTGAGCAGATTAACGTGGAGTCATCCGCATATTGTATGAGTGATGCATGCAGTGTGGAGGTGTGTAGTCTATTGGTGAAAATTGTGAATAGTAATGGACCTAGTATTGAGCCTTGTGGAACACCTACGGTGGATGATAGTAAGGGTGATAGGGTTCCTTGCCATTTGACTGATTGTTTCCTATCAGAGAGATAGTTTCTGAACCAAGCAGTTGTAGAGGGGGCAAAGGATAATGATGTTAGTGTGTCAAATAGTAGGTTATGTGAGACCATGTCAAATGCCTTAGAGAGATCTAAGAATATGGCAGATACAAAGTTGTTGTTATTTCGGAGTTGGTTAACCTGGTTAGTGAAAGACAGAAGAGCAGTGGTTGTACTGTGGTTTGGGCGGAAGCCGTGCTGGGTTGAGGAGAGGAGATTATGTGAGGTTAAGAAATGCATCACTTGGGTATGAATACATTTTTCCAGAAGTTTGGACAGGGGGGATAGGATGGCAATGGGGTGGTAGTTTGATAGCTCATAGGAGTTACCACCTTTGTGTAGGGGGATAATATGTGATTCCTTCCATAGATGAGGGATGTAAGCCTCTTTTATGGAGCGGTTAATCAGAATTGAGACAGGGTAGGCTAGAGATTCAGCTGCTAGTTTTAGGAAATTAGTGGGTAGGCCATCAGCTGCAAGAGTGGTAGGTTTTAATTTTGAGAGTAGCTTTTTGACTATGGAGGTTGGTATGGGAGAGAGGGTAAAAGGTGGTATATTACTATGGTCCTTAGTGGGGGTGGATATAGGGTTATTGCTAGATAGCTGAATAGATAGTGATAGAACAGAGTCTATGAAATGACGGTTAAATTGGGAGGCTAAGCTGTCGGTAGTGGAATTTGTGTTGGGAGCTGGGGTAGTAGTTTTACCAGGTTTTAGAAGGGAGTTAATAGCATGCCAGAATTTTTGGGTTTTTTTAGAGTGTTTGTTTTGGAGATGAAGGAGGTAGCTTTGTTTGTCTAGCTTTGTTTGCCTTTTGGCGTGATTGCGAAGTTGTTGATAGTTCTGTCTATTTAAGCTAGTATTGTTCTTTTTCCAGATCTTCCAGGCATTATCTCTGGCTTGTAGTAAACCTTTTGTGGTCCTAGTCAGCCAAGGAGCATAGTCTACCTTGGTTCTAAGTTTTCTAATGGGGGCTATTGTATTCAAAACATTCATAAAAGTACTATTGAATAGTTTGACTGCCTGGTCTAGTTCCAGAGTATGTAATGGCTGCCAATTACATTGTCGTAATAACGTATTGAGAGTTTGTGGATTTACCTTGTGCTCGTTTCTAGTTTCCTTATATAGTATGGGTTTGGTTATGTTTAATTTTTTACGAAGAAGGAAAGTGGGGCAGTGATCGCTGAGTGAGTCTGGTAGACAGCCCGTGAGATAATTTTGACTAGGGAAATTTACTAAAGTCCAATCAAGAGTTGATTGTTTCTTGGATTTTTTATCCACTCTGGTAGGTTGTTGAATTAGTTGAGAGAACCCGAATAAGTTAATATGGTTTGTGGGATTGCTAGAATTGCAGGATAGCCAGTCTAGATTTAGGTCTCCTAACAGGATGGTTTCTTGTGGCAGGTTGGTTGTAGCCCATTGTAAGATTTCTTCTATTGTTGCTGAGTTATTTCATGGAGGGATATAACTACAAAGGATGTTAATTATCTTTTTGTTGTTTAGAGATAGAACTGAGCCTAATGTTTCAGCATTTTGGAATTTGGGAAGTGGGGTTTGCAGAGGCTGGAGGTTGAGTGTGTTTTTAAATAGAATAGCAACTCCACCTCCCTTTCTAGCATTTCTGTCTAGTCTTAGGATGTTATAGCCTGAAGGAAGAATTTCTTCGTTCCGGATGGAGGGTTTTAGCCAGGTTTCAGTAATAGTTAGTAAATCTGGGGAGTGTTGGGCTATGAATGTATGTAGGTCATGCAGTTTGTTTGTTATGCTTCTTGAGTTTAGGTTTATAATAAGTAGGTCTGATGTTTGTTTGTGTGAGAGGATGTTGTTGTATGGACCTGGGTTGGGGTGCATGTCTCCTGAGATTAGTAAACATTTTCTGTAGATTAGCTTGAGTTTTAAAGCATGTGCTAGGTCTATATGTGTTTTAGGTTGTGCTTGTGCTTGAAACTTTTGGCATTAATTTCCCAAACTCACATTTACTTTACCACATGCATTTTATGTTTTGTTCAGCTGAAATCTTTAAAATTAAAGGAACAGAACATTCAACCAAATTTCAGAGTAATTCACTCCATCAAAGAGATGGAAATACGATGGACTGAATAATATTTACTTTACCATCAACATAATTGAATGCTACTTCCCACCTGGCCAAAACATCCCTCCACTAGAAAACCTCCACAGCTGGTCTACCCACCATCTCCCCCAAGAAACTATAATTTTAGGTGATTTCAATATTGACTGGCAATCCTGTTCTGTCAATCATCCAACCCATGATCTAAACCTTCATGGCTTCACCCAACTAGTCCAGTCGCTAACCAGGATAAATAAAAGCTCCAGCAAGCACACTACCCTGGATTGGATACTAGTCAGTAAGAGACGTCATATATAACAGGCTGCTTATCAGATAGCCTCAGTGATCACTCCCCAACATTCCTACTCAAAAAATACCTATACCAAGCTAAACCTGTCGTCTACTGTCAGATACATAAAAAACTAAACTTTAACTCACTCACATTCATTTCATCCCTCAAAGAATGTAACTGGCATCCTCTAAAGTACCTCAGTCTTGATGACACAGTTGAATTTTTTAATACTACCTTCCTGAGCATCCTTAATTACCATGCCCCCATAAGACTTTTCAGAACCAAAGCACAACCCTCCCCATGGCTACAGAAAACCACTAAGTCAGAAATGAAAAACAGGGATAAAGACTGGGAGCACTGGCGCAAAACCAAAACCCCCCTCAACTAGACAGAAATTCCTAGAACTACGCAATAGTGTCAAAAAGCTAGTAAAACAGGACAAATTTCAATACTACCAGTCTGCCCTAGACTCCTCCCAACACAGCCCCAAACAATTCTGGTCCTCCATAAACTCCATCCTCCACCCAGGTAAAGTCAGTACCCCTTCTCCTAACATCCCTCACTTCTCTGAAAATATTGCTACCTCATTCAAGACACACTTCACACAAACCATACTATCACTAGCTAAACAACACAACCCCCCTCCCCTCCAACCCACACCTTCAAATAGTAATCTCCCCACCGCCTTCCCTTTTTCTCCTGTACCTACCTCCAACATAAAAAACTCTTATCTAAACTTCAGCCCACCAAATTAGCAGCAGACAACCTCCCAAGTGAATACCTACAAATTGCAGCTGATTCTCTGGCCTACCCAGTATCCATCTTGATTAACCGAACTCTGTTAGAAAGTTACATTCCCACACTGTGGAAAGTATCACATATAATACCCCTCCAAAAAGGTGGCCCTTCCACAGAACTAACCAATTATCGCCCCATAGCTATTTTCTCTCCACTCTCCAAAGTACTAGAGAGATGCATTCACTCTCAGGTCTCAGACTACCTCCTTACTGACAACCTCCTTTCCAATACTCAGCATTGTTTCCGACCAAACCATAGCACCACTACTGCCTTACTCTCCTTTACTAACACTATCCTTCAGCATAAAAATAATGGCTATCTCTCCTCTGCTACTTTCCTAGACCTATCTAAAGCATTTGACATGGTCCCACACAAACAACTCATCCATGTTCTCAATAACCTATCCTTCTCACAATCAGTCACCAACTGGTTTCAGAGTTACCTGTCTGACCTCCAACAATCCATTGTATGGCAGAATGACATATCTCCCCAACTACCTGTCTCCATAGGGGTTCCCCAAGGATCCATCCTTGAACCCATACTCTTCTCTGTTTTCACCAATAATCTAGCCTCTGCCACCAAACATGGCACACTCATACAATATGCAGATTATTCAACAATCATCTGCTCAGCTCAGTCCCTACCCAAACTGCAAAAAGTCACACAGGAAGCCTTTTCCTCTGTTGAAACTTGGTTATCCGATGCCCAATTAATACTCAACCCAAACAAAACTAAACTACTCAACTTCCAAAGCACCAAACATACTCAAAACAACTCTCACTTTAACATAACAGCAAAAGACAACACCACTATACACCCAAAAGAACACACCAAATTGCTAGGAGAGGAAACAGACAATAAACTAAAATTTGACATTCACATATCCATGACCATAAAAAAAGTCCACAAAAAAAATAGGAGTGTTATACAGAAATAAGCAACTTCTCGCCAAAGCAGCAAAGATTTCAGTAACAAATTCCCACCTTATCTCCACCCTACTTTATGCCTCTCCGATATATACCAACCTAAGGCAACGTGATCTAAACAAGCTAGAGACCTGCTACAACAAAATCGCCAAATTCGCCACAGGGGCATTCTACTGCAGTCACCACTGTCTCTAACTTGCTGAACAGGGCTGGCTTGAACTCTCTCATCTCCTTCAATGAAATTATCTCTCACTCGCCCAAATACTAGTAAACCATCCACTAAATGTCCCATCCCTCCAGAATCTACTCCAACCCTATCGCACCATGAATATATTAAATAAGAATACACACACATGTTCAGTAGGTTCGATGGACTGAATGATACTCACTTATATATAAATATATTAAATAAGAATACACACACAGGTTCATAGGTTCAATGGACTGAATGCCGCTCACTTATAAACAAATATATTAAATAAGAATACACACCCAGATTCAATATGTTCGATGGACTAAATGACACTCACTTCTACATAAATATATTAAATAAGAAAACACAAACAGGTACAGTAGGCTCAATGGACTGAATGACACTCACTTGATATAAATATATTAAATAAGAATACACATACAGATTCAGTAGGTATGATGGATGGAACGACACTCACTTATATATAAATATATTAAATAAGAAAACACACACAGGTTCAGTATGTTCGATGGACTGAATGATGCTCACTTATATATAAATATATTAAATAAGAATACACACACAGGATCAGTAGGTTCGATGGACTGAATGACGCTCACTTATATATGAATATATTAAATAAGAATAGACATACAGGTTCAGTAGGTTCTATGGACTGAATGCCACTCAATTATATATAAAGACATTAAATAAGAATACACACACAAGTTCATTAGGTTCACTGGTCTGAATGACACTCACTTATATATAAATATATTAAATAATAATATAATATAATAATATTATTATTAGCCGGAGTTCCCCAAGGCTCCATACTTGGTCCTCTCCTCTTTAACATATTTATAAATGATTTTCATAAATCTATCCCATTCTCTGACATTATCCAATATGCTGACGATTCTACCATTATTTGCTCTGCCTCATCTATCCCTAAGCTTCTAAAGCTCACACAAGAAGCTTTTTCAATTACTGAGCATTGGATGAAAACAAACCACCTAGCTCTAAACGCCTCCAAAACCAAACTCATGGTATTTACCCCCTCTAAAACTACTCCCTTCAATACAAACAATTTCTTGATTACAAGTCAAAACAACTCAATCCTAGAACTAGTGTCCGAAACTAAGTTACTTGGTGTCCAAATTGATAACCAGCTTAATTTCAACTCTCATCTTCAACTAAATATTAAAAAAACCCACCAAAAGCTGGGTATGCTCTACCGTCAAGACCATTACCTCACAAAGACCTCTAAAATCGCTCACTCCTCTTCCTTTCTTATTCCCTCCCTGCTCTATGGCTCACCTCTCCTAACAAATCTTCAGTCCTCTCTAAAGAAACAACTTTCCTCTTGCTACAATAAGATCGCCAAGTTCGCTAGCGGCCACAGGTCATCAACCCACCACTGTTCCTCTCTCCAAAAACTAAACTGGCTTGAACTTCCTCATCAACTTAACTACATTCAGCTCACCCTAGCCCATAAGCTCATAAATAACCCCTCTCTTTGTCCCTCCCTGTCTTCTGCTTTTAAGTTACATCTACCAGACAGAGTCTTAAGGTCTAACAACCAAAACCTACTAGAAGTACATAAACCAACACGTCCCCCAGGCAAATACCTTCTATCCTCTAACCTAGCCCGTCTTTGGAACTCACTCCCACCATCCATTCGTACCACCTCTAATCTTTATACATTCAAAAAATCTCTACACACATCTAAAGTTGCAATGGGAATGTTCCTGTTCTCATCCATCATAAAAATATGGAACTCTTAATCCTTCATCCATTCTTAAGCTATTCAACAAAGCCTACATAACTTATCATTCCCTTCATAACTAAACTCATTTATAACAAAACAACACTACCTCTCTAAAGTCATTACACAACTCACATCTATTTTACCTATTTCTATTACACTGTATTATATGAATGTTACCTCAAATGCAAAATCAATGACTGTATCCTATTTTACATCTGTATAAGTATCTAAGCTATCTATTGTTTATTCCTGTCCTCTGGTTTGCTTTAAGGGCTTTTTAAATTGTTTGTACCTATTCTGTGTGTCTGTTTTTGGAGCTTTTCTCCCCAGGACTCCATTGAAAACGGGTTCTTTAGGCCCAATGGACTATCCTGGTAAACCAACTGCAAATAAATAAATAAATAAAATAAAATAAATAATAATACACACAAAGGTTCAAAAGGTTCGATGGACTGAATGATGCTCACTTATATATAAATATATTAAATAAGAATACACACACAGTTTCAGTAGGTTTGATGGACTGAATGCCGCCCACTTATATATAAATATATTAAATAAGAATACACACCCAGGTTCAGTAGGTTCGATGGACGGAATGATGCTCACTTATATATAAATATATTAAATAAGAATACACACACAGGTTCAGTAGGTTTTATGGACTTTATGACGCTCACTTATATATAAATATATTAAATAAGAATTCACACTCAGGTTCAGTAGGTTCGATGGACTTTATGACGCTCACTTATATATAAATATATTAAATAAGAATACACACACAGGTTCTGTAGGTACAATGGACTGAATTACGCTCACTTATATATAAATATATTAAATAAGAATACAAACAAAGGATGAGAAGGTTTGAAGGACTGAATGACGCTCACTTATATATGAATATATTAAATAAGAATACACACACAGGTTCAGTAGGTTTGATGGACTGAATGACGCTCACTTATATATAAATATATTAAATAAGAATACACACACAGGTTCAGTAGGTTTGATGGACTGAATGACGCCCACTTATATATAAATATATTAAATGAGAATACATACATAGAATCAGTAGGTTTGATGGTGTGAATGATACTCACTTATATTTAAATATATTAAATAAGAATACACACACATGTTCAGTAGGTTCAATGGTCTGAATGACGCTCACTAATATATGAATATATTAAATAAGAATACACATACAGGTTAAGTAGATTCGATGGACTGAATGTCACTCACTTATTTATAAATATATTAAGTAAGTATACACACACAGGTTCAGTAGGTTCAATGGACTGAATGACAATATATTAAATAAGAATACACACACAGGATCAGTAGGTTCGATGGACTGAATGACACTCACATATATATAAATATATTAAATAAGAATACATACACAGGTTCAGTAGATTCGAAGGACTGAATGATGCCCACTTATATATAAATAAATTAAAAAAGAATACACATACAGGTTCAGTAGGTTTGATGGTCTGAATTCTGCTCACTTATATATAAATATATTAAATAAGAATACACACACAGGTTCAATAGTTTTGATGGTATGAATGACCCTCACTTATGTAAAAATATATTAAATAAGAATACACACACAGGTTCAGTAGGTTCGATGGACTGATTGACGCTCACTTATATATGAATATATTAAATAAGAATAGACATACAGGTTCAGTAGGTTCTATGGACTGAATGATGCTCACTTATATATAAATATATTAAATAAGAATACACACACAGGTTCAGTAGGTTTGATGGACTGAATGCCACTCAATTATACATAAATACATTAAATAAGAATACACACACAGGTTCAGTTGGGTCGCTGGTCTGAATGACGCTCACTTATATAAGAATATATTAAATACGAATACACACACAGGTAAAGTAGATTTGATGGACTGAGTGACGCTCACATATATAAATATATTAAATAAAAATACACGCACAGGTTCAGTAGGTTCAATGGACTGAATTATGCTCACTTATATATAAATATATTAAATAAGAATACACACAAAGAATGAGAAGGGTCGATGGATTGAATGACGCTCACTTCTATATAAATATGTTAAATAAGTATACACACAAAGGTTCAGTAGGTTCGATGGACTGAATGATACTCACTTGTATATAAATATATTAAATAAGAATTCACACTCAGGTTCAGTAGGTTTGATGGACTGAATGATGCTCACTTATATATAAATATATTAAATGAGAATACACATACAGGTTCAGTAGGTTTGATGGACTGAATAACGCTCACTTATATATTAATAAATTAAATGAGAATACACACACAGGATCAGTAGGTTCGATGGTGTGAATGATACTCACTTATTTTTAAATATATTAAATAAGAATACACACACAGGTTCAGTAGATTCAATGGACTGAATGTCGCTCACTTATATATAAATATATTAAATAAGAATACACACAAAGGTTCAGTAGGTTCAATGGACTGAATGACGCTCACTTATATATAAATATATTAAATAAGTATACACACACAGGTTCAGTAGGTTCAATGGACTGAATGACGCTCACTTATATATAAATAAATTAAATAAGAATACACACACAGGTTCAGTAGGTTCGATGGACTGAACGACGCTCACTGATATATATAAATATATTAAATAAGAATACACACACAGGTTCAGTAGGTTTGATGGACTGAATGCTGCCCACTTATATATAAATATATTAAATAAGAATACACACACAGGTTCAGTAGGTTCAATGGACTGAATTATGCTCATTTATATATAAATGTATTAAATAAGAATACATACAAAGGTTCAGTAGGTGCGATGGACTGAATGACGCTCACTTATATATAAATATATTAAATAAGAATATACAGAAAGGGTCAGTAGGTATGATGCACTGAATGATAGTCACATATATATAAATATATTATATAAGAATACACACTCAGGTTCAATAGGTTCGATGGAATTTATGGCACTCACTTATATATAAATATATTAAATAAGAATACATACACATGTTCAGTAGGTTTGATGGACTGAATGCCACCCACTTATATATAAATATATTAAATAAGAATACACACCCAGGTTCAGTAGGTTCGATGGTCTGAATGCTGCTCACTTATATATAAATATATTAAATAAAAATGCACACACAGGTTCAGTATGTTCGATGGACTGAATGATACTCCCTTTTATATAAACATATTAAATAAGAATACACACACAGGATCAGTAGATTCGAGGGACTGAATGACACTCACTTATATATAAATGTATTAAATTAGAATACACACACCGGTTCAGTAGGTCCAATGGACTGAATAATACTCACATATATAAATATATTAAATAAAAATACACACACAGGATCAGTAGGTGCGATGGACTGAATAACGCTCACTTATATATTAATAAATTAAATGAGAATACACACACAGGTTCAGTAGGTTCAATGGACTGAATGACGCTCACTTATATATAAATAAATTAACAAAGAATACACATGCAGATTCAGTAGGTTCGATGGACTGAATGCCACTCAATTATATATAAATACATTAAATAAGAATACACAAACACGTTCAGTAAGTTCGATGGACTTTATGACGCTCACTTATTTATAAATATATTAAATAAGAATACACACACAGGTTCAGTAGGTTCGATGGACTTTATGGTGCTCACTTATATACAAATATATTAAATAAGAATACACACACAGGTTCAGTAGGTTCGATGGACTGAATGACGCTCACTTATATATGAATATATTAAATAAGAATACACACACAGGTTCAGTAGGTACGATGGACTGAATGACACTAACTTACATATAAATATATTAAATAAGAATGCACACACAGGTTCAGTAGGTTCGATGGTCTGAATAACGCTCACTTATATAAAAATATATTTAAAAAGAATACATACACATGTTCCGTAGGTTCGATGGACTGAATGACGCTCACTTATATAAAAATATATTTAATAAGAATACATACACATGTTCAGTAGGTTTGATGGACTGAATGCCACCCACTTATATATAAATATATTAAATAAGAATACACATCCAGGTTCAGTAGGTTTGATGGTCTGAATGCTGCTCACTTATATATAAATATATTAAATAAAAATGCACACACAGGTTCAGTATGTTCGATGGACTGAATGATACTCCCTTTTATATAAACATATTAAATAAGAATACACACACAAGATCAGTAGATTCGAGGGACTGAATGACACTCACTTATATATAAATGTATTAAATTAGAATACACACACCGGTTCAGTAGGTCCAATGGACTGAATAATACTCACTTATATATAAATATATTACATAAAAATACTCACACAGGATCAGTAGGTGCGATGGACTGAATGACGCTCACTTATATATTAATAAATTAAATGAGAATACACACACAGGTTCAGTAGGTTCAATGGACTGAATAACGCTCACTTATATATAAATAAATTAACAAAGAATACACATGCAGATTCAGTAGGTTCAATGGACTGAATGCTGCTGACTTATATATAAATATATTAAATAAGAATGCACACACAGGTTAAGTAGGTTCGATGGACTGAATGACACTCACTTATATATGAATATATTAAATAAGAATAAACACACAGGTTCAGTAGGTTCGATGGACTGAATGACACTCACTTATATATAAATATATTAAATAAGAATACACACACAGGTTCATCGGTTCGATGGACTGAATGCCGCTCACTTTTGTATGAATATATTAAATAAGAATACACACACAGGATCAGTAGGTTCGATGGACTGAATGAAGCTCACTTACATATAAATATATTAAATAAGAATAAACACACAGGTTCAGTAGGTTCGATGGACTGAATGACACTCAATTATATATAAATATATTAAATAAGAATAAACACACAGGTTCAGTAGGTCGATAGACTGAATGATACTCACTTATATATAAATATATTAAATAAGAATAAACACACAGGATCAGTAGGTTTGATGGACTGAATGCCACCCACTTATATATAAATATATTAAATAAGAATACACACCCAGGTTCAGTAGCTTCGATGGACTGAATGCCGCTCACTTATATATAAATATATTAAATAAGAATACAAACACAGGTTCAGTAAGTTTGATGGACTGAATGCTGCTCACTTATATATAAATATTTTAAATAAGAATACACACACAGGTTCAGTAGGTTCGATGGACTGAATGATACTCCCTTTTATATAAATATATTAAATTAGAATACACACACAGGATCAGTAGATTCGATGGACTGAATGAAGCTCATTTATATATAAATATATTAAATAAGAATACACACACAGAATCAGTCGGTTCGATGGACTGAATGCTGCTCACTTATATATAAATATATCAAATAAGAATGCACACACAGGTTAAGTATGTTCGATGGAATGAATGACACTCACTTATATATGAACACATTTAATAAGAATACATACACATTTTCAGAAGGATCGATGGACTGAATGACCCTCACTTATATATAAATATATTAAATAAGAAAACACAAACAAGTTCAGTAGGTTTGATGGACTGAATGACACTCACTTAAATATAAATATATTAAATAGGAATACACACACAGGATCAGTAGGTTCGATGGACTGAATGAAGCTCAATTATATAAAAATGTATTAAATAAGAATACACACACAGGTTCAGTAGGTTCGATGGACTGAATGATGCTCACTTATATATAAATATATTAAATAAGAATACACACAAAGGTTCAGTAGGTTCGATGGACTGAATGACGCTCAGTTATATATAAATATATTAAATAAGTATACACACTCAGGTTCAGTAGGTTGAATGGACTGAATGACGCTCACTTATATATAAATAAAATAAGTAAGAATACACACACAGGTTCAGTAGGTTCAATGGACTGAATTATGCTCACTTATATATAAATATATTAAATAAGAATACATACAAAGGTTCAGTAGGTGCGATGGACTGAATGACGCTCACTTATATATAAATATATTAAATAAGAATACACATACAGGTTCAGTCGGTTTGATGGACTGAATGCCGCCCACTTATATATAAATATATTAAATAAGAATATACAGAAAGGGTCAGTAGGTTCGATGGACTGAATGATAGTCACTTATATATAAATATATTATATAAGAATACACACTCAGGTTCAGTAGGTTCGATGGACTTTATGACGCTCACTTATATATAAATATATTAAATAAGAATACACACACAGGTTCAGTAGGTTCGATGGACTGAATGCCACTCAATTATATATAAATACATTAAATAAGAATACAAAAACACTTTCAGTAAGTTCGATGGACTTTATGACGCTCACTTATTTATAAATATATTAAATAAGAATACACACACTGGTTCAGTAGGTCCAATGGACTGAATAATACTCACTTATATATAAATATATTAAATAAGAATACACACACAGGATCAGTAGGTGCGATGGACTGAATGACGCTCACTTATATATAAATAAACTAAAAAAGAATACAAATGCAGATTCAGTAGGTTCAATGGACTGAATGCTGCTCACTTACATATAAATATATTAAATAAGAATACACATCCAGGTTCAGTAGGTTTGATGGTCTGAATGCTGCTCACTTATATATAAATATATTAAATAAAAATGCACACACAGGTTCAGTATGTTCGATGGACTGAATGATACTCCCTTTTATATAAACATATTAAATAAGAATACACACACAAGATCAGTAGATTCGAGGGACTGAATGACACTCACTTATATATAAATGTATTAAATTAGAATACACACACTGGTTCAGTAGGTCCAATGGACTGAATAATACTCACTTATATATAAATATATTAAATAAAAATACTCACACAGGATCAGTAGGTGCGATGGACTGAATGACGCTCACTTATATATAAATATATTAAATAAGAATACACACACAGGTTCAGTAGGTTCAATGGACTGAATGACGCTCACTTATATATAAATATATTAAATAAGAATACACACACAGGTTCAGTAGGTTCGATGGACTGAATGACACTCACTTATATATAAATATATTAAATAAGAATACACACACAGGTTCAGTAGGTTCGATGGACTGAATGACACTCACTTATATATAAATATATTAAATAAGAATACACACACAGGTTCAGTAGGTTCGATGGACTGAATGACGCTCACTTATATATAAATATATTAAATAAGAATACACACACAGGTTCAGTAGGTTCGATGGACTGAATGACGCTCACTTATATATAAATATATTAAATAAGAATACACACACAGGTTCAGTAGGTTCGATGGACTGAATGATACTCACCTATATATAAATATATTAAATAAGAATACACACACAGGATCAGTCGGTTCAATGGATTGAATAATACTCACTTATATATAAATATATTAAATAAGAATACACACACAGGTTCAGTAGGTTCAATGGACTGAATGATGCTCACTTATATATAAATATATTAAATAAGAATACACACACAGGTTCAGTAGGTTCGATGGACTGAATGACACTCACTTATATATAAATATATTAAATAAGAATACACACACAGGTTCAGTAGGTTCGATGGACTGAATGACACTCACTTATATATAAATATATTAAATAAGAATACACACACAGGTTCAGTAGGTTCGATGGACTGAATGATGCTCACTTATATATAAATATATTAAATAAGAATACACACACAGGTTCAGTAGGTTCGATGGACTGAATGACGCTCACTTATATATAAATATATTAAATAAGAATACACACACAGGTTCAGTAGGTTCGATGGACTGAATGATGCTCACTTATATATAAATATATTAAATAAGAATACACACACAGGTTCAGTAGGTTCGATGGACTGAATGACGCTCACTTATATATAAATATATTAAATAAGAATACACACACAGGTTCAGTAGGTTCGATGGACTGAATGACACTCACTTATATATAAATATATTAAATAAGAATACACACACAGGTTCAGTAGGTTCGATGGACTGAATGACGCTCACTTATATATAAATATATTAAATAAGAATACACACACAGGTTCAGTAGGTTCGATGGACTGAATGATGCTCACTTATATATAAATATATTAAATAAGAATACACACACAGGTTCAGTAGGTTCGATGGACTGAATGACGCTCACTTATATATAAATATATTAAATAAGAATACACACACAGGTTCAGTAGGTTCGATGGACTTAATGATGCTCACTTACATATAAATATATAAAATAAGAATACACAGAGGTTCAGAAGGTTCAATGGACTGAATGACATTCACTTATATATAAATAAATGAAATAAGAATACACACACAGGTTCAGTAGGTTCGATGGACTGAATGACGCTCACTTATATATAAATATATTAAATAAGAATACACACAGGTTCAGTAGGTTCGATGGACTGAATGACGCTCACTTATATATAAATATATTAAATAAGAATACACACACAGGTTCAGTAGGTTCGATGGACTGAATGACACTCACTTATATATAAATATATTAAATAAGAATACACACACAGGTTCAGTAGGTTCGATGGACTGAATGATGCTCACTTATATATAAATATATTAAATAAGAATACACACACAGGTTCAGTAGGTTCGATGGACTGAATGACGCTCACTTATATATAAATATATTAAATAAGAATACACACACAGGTTCAGTAGGTTCGATGGACTGAATGACACTCACTTATATATAAATATATTAAATAAGAATACACACACAGGTTCAGTAGGTTCGATGGACTGAATGACACTCACTTATATATAAATATATTAAATAAGAATACACACACAGGTTCAGTAGGTTCGATGGACTGAATGACACTCACTTATATATAAATATATTAAATAAGAATACACACACAGGTTCAGTAGGTTCGATGGACTGAATGACACTCACTTATATATAAATATATTAAATAAGAATACACACACAGGTTCAGTAGGTTCGATGGACTGAATGATGCTCACTTATATATAAATATATTAAATAAGAATACACACACAGGTTCAGTAGGTTCGATGGACTGAATGACACTCACTTATATATAAATATATTAAATAAGAATACACACACAGGTTCAGTAGGTTTGATGGACTGAATGACACTCACTTATATATAAATATATTAAATAAGAATACACACACAGGTTCAGTAGGTTCGATGGACTGAATGACACTCACTTATATATAAATATATTAAATAAGAATACACACACAGGTTCAGTAGGTTCGATGGACTGAATGACACTCACTTATATATAAATATATTAAATAAGAATACACACACAGGTTCAGTAGGTTCGATGGACTGAATGACACTCACTTATATATAAATATATTAAATAAGAATACACACACAGGTTCAGTAGGTTCGATGGACTGAATGATGCTCACTTATATATAAATATATTAAATAAGAATACACACACAGGTTCAGTAGGTTCGATGGACTGAATGACACTCACTTATATATAAATATATTAAATAAGAATACACACACAGGTTCAGTAGGTTCGATGGACTGAATGACACTCACTTATATATAAATATATTAAATAAGAATACACACACAGGTTCAGTAGGTTCGATGGACTGAATGACGCTCACTTATATATAAATATATTAAATAAGAATACACACACAGGTTCAGTAGGTTCGATGGACTGAATGATGCTCACTTATATATAAATATATTAAATAAGAATACACACACAGGTTCAGTAGGTTCGATGGACTGAATGACGCTCACTTATATATAAATATATTAAATAAGAATACACACACAGGTTCAGTAGGTTCGATGGACTGAATGATGCTCACTTATATATAAATATATTAAATAAGAATACACACACAGGTTCAGTAGGTTCGATGGACTGAATGACACTCACTTATATATAAATATATTAAATAAGAATACACACACAGGTTCAGTAGGTTCGATGGACTGAATGATGCTCACTTATATATAAATATATTAAATAAGAATACACACACAGGTTCAGTAGGGTTGATGGACTGAATGACACTCACTTATATATAAACATATTAAATAAGAATACACACCTAGGTTCAATAGGTTCGATGGACTGAATGACACTCACTTATACATAAATATATTAAATAAGAATACACACACAGGTTCAGTAGGTTCGATGGACTGAATGATGCTCACTTATATATAAATATATTAAATAAGAATACACACACAGGTTCAGTAGGTTCGATGGACTGAATGACACTCACTTATATATAAATATATTAAATAAGAATACACACACAGGTTCAGTAGGTTCGATGGACTGAATGATGCTCACTTATATATAAATATATTAAATAAGAATACACACAGGTTCAGTAGGTTCGATGGACTGAATGACGCTCACTTATATATAAATATATTAAATAAGAATACACACACAGGTTCAGTAGGTTCGATGGACTGAATGACGCTCACTTATATATAAATATATTAAATAAGAATACACACACAGGTTCAGTAGGTTCGATGGACTGAATGACGCTCACTTATATATAAATATATTAAATAAGAATACACACACAGGTTCAGTAGGTTCGATGGACTGAATGACACTCACTTATATATAAATATATTAAATAAGAATACACACACAGGTTCAGTAGGTTCAATGGACTGAATGACACTCACTTATATATAAATATATTAAATAAGAATACACACACAGGTTCAGTAGGTTCGATGGACTGAATGCTGCTCACTTATATATAAATATATTAAATAAGAATACACACACAGGTTCAGTAGGTTTGATGGACTGAATGACACTCACTTATATATAAATATATTAAATAAGAATACACACACAGGTTCAGTAGGTTCGATGGACTGAATGACACTCACTTATATATAAATATATTAAATAAGAATACACACACAGGTTCAGTAGGTTCGATGGACTGAATGATGCTCACTTATATATAAATATATTAAATAAGAATACACACACAGGTTCAGTAGGTTCGATGGACTGAATGACACTCACTTATATATAAATATATTAAATAAGAATACACACACAGGTTCAGTAGGTTCGATGGACTGAATGACGCTCACTTATATATAAATATATTAAATAAGAATACACACACAGGTTCAGTAGGTTCGATGGACTGAATGACGCTCACTTATATATAAATATATTAAATAAGAATACACACACAGGTTCAGTAGGTTCGATGGACTGAATGACACTCACTTATATATAAATATATTAAATAAGAATACACACACAGGTTCAGTAGGTTCGATGGACTGAATGACACTCACTTATATATAAATATATTAAATAAGAATACACACACAGGTTCAGTAGGTTCGATGGACTGAATGACACTCACTTATATATAAATATATTAAATAAGAATACACACACAGGTTCAGTAGGTTCGATGGACTGAATGATGCTCACTTATATATAAATATATTAAATAAGAATACACACACAGGTTCAGTAGGTTTGATGGACTGAATGACACTCACTTATATATAAATATATTAAATAAGAATACACACACAGGTTCAGTAGGTTCGATGGACTGAATGACACTCACTTATATATAAATATATTAAATAAGAATACACACACAGGTTCAGTAGGTTCGATGGACTGAATGACACTCACTTATATATAAATATATTAAATAAGAATACACACACAGGTTCAGTAGGTTCGATGGACTGAATGATGCTCACTTATATATAAATATATTAAATAAGAATACACACACAGGTTCAGTAGGTTCGATGGACTGAATGATGCTCACTTATATATAAATATATTAAATAAGAATACACACACAAATTCAGTAGGTTCGATGGACTGAATGAGACTCACTTATATATAAATATATTAAATAAGAATACACACACAGGATTAGTAGGTTCGATGGACTGAATGACGCTCACTTATATATAAATATATTAAATAAGAATACACACACAGGTTCAGTAGGTTCGATGGACTGAATGACACTCACTTATATATAAATATATTAAATAAGAATACACACACAGGTTCAGTAGGTTCGATGGACTGAATGAAGCTCACTTATATATAAATATATTAAATAAGAATACACACACAGGTTCAGTAGGTTCGATGGACTGAATGACACTCACTTATATATAAATATATTAAATAAGAATACACACACAGGTTCAGTAGGTTCGATGGACTGAATGATGCTCACTTATATATAAATATATTAAATAAGAATACACACAGGTTCAGTAGGTTCGATGGACTGAATGACGCTCACTTATATATAAATATATTAAATAAGAATACACACACAGGTTCAGTAGGTTCAATGGACTGAATGACGCTCACTTATATATAAATATATTAAATAAGAATACACACACAGGTTCAGTAGGTTCGATGGACTGAATGACACATATATATAAATATATTAAATAAGAATACACACACAGGTTCAGTAGGTTCGATGGACTGAATGACACTCACTTATATATAAATATATTAAATAAGAATACACACACAGGTTCAGTAGGTTCGATGGACTGAATGACACTCACTTATATATAAATATATTAAATAAGAATACACACACAGGTTCAGTAGGTTCGATGGACTGAATGACACTCACTTATATATAAATATATTAAATAAGAATACACACACAGGTTCAGTAGGTTCGATGGACTGAATGATGCTCACTTATATATAAATATATTAAATAAGAATACACACACAGGTTCAGTAGGTTCGATGGACTGAATGACACTCACTTATATATAAATATATTAAATAAGAATACACACACAGGTTCAGTAGGTTCGATGGACTGAATGACGCTCACTTATATATAAATATATTAAATAAGAATACACACACAGGTTCAGTAGGTTCGATGGACTGAATGATGCTCACTTATATATAAATATATTAAATAAGAATACACACACAGGTTCAGTAGGTTCGATGGACTGAATGATACTCACTTATATATAAATATATTAAATAAGAATACACACACAGGTTCAGTAGGTTCGATGGACTGAATGACACTCACTTATATATAAATATATTAAATAAGAATACACACACAGGTTCAGTAGGTTCAATGGACTGAATGACACTCACTTATATATAAATATATTAAATAAGAATACACACACAGGTTCAGTAGGTTCGATGGACTGAATGACGCTCACTTATATATAAATATATTAAATAAGAATACACACACAGGTTCAGTAGGTTCGATGGACTGAATGACACTCACTTATATATAAATATATTAAATAAGAATACACACACAGGTTCAGTAGGTTCGATGGACTGAATGATGCTCACTTATATATAAATATATTAAATAAGAATACACACACAGGTTCAGTAGGTTCGATGGACTGAATGACACTCACTTATATATAAATATATTAAATAAGAATACACACACAGGTTCAGTAGGTTCGATGGACTGAATGACGCTCACTTATATATAAATATATTAAATAAGAATACACACACAGGTTCAGTAGGTTCGATGGACTGAATGACACTCACTTATATATAAATATATTAAATAAGAATACACACACAGGTTCAGTAGGTTCGATGGACTGAATGATGCTCACTTATATATAAATATATTAAATAAGAATACACACACAGGTTCAGTAGGTTCGATGGACTGAATGATGCTCACTTATATATAAATATATTAAATAAGAATACACACACAGGTTCAGTAGGTTTGATGGACTGAATGACACTCACTTATATATAAATATATTAAATAAGAATACACACACAGGTTCAGTAGGTTCGATGGACTGAATGACGCTCACTTATATATAAATATATTAAATAAGAATACACACACAGGTTCAGTAGGTTCGATGGACTGAATGATGCTCACTTATATATAAATATATTAAATAAGAATACACACACAGGTTCAGTAGGTTCGATGGACTGAAT
Organism: Protopterus annectens; assembly: GCF_019279795.1. NCBI lineage: Eukaryota > Metazoa > Chordata > Ceratodontiformes > Protopteridae > Protopterus > Protopterus annectens. The sequence continues at coordinate 1,195,239,237 of NC_056737.1, forward strand.
GACACTCACTTATATATAAATATATTAAATAAGAATACACACACAGGTTCAGTAGGTTCGATGGACTGAATGACTCACTTATATATAAATATATTAAATAAGAATACACACACAGGTTCAGTAGGTTCGATGGACTGAATGACACTCACTTATATATAAATATATTAAATAAGAATACACACACAGGTTCAGTAGGTTCGATGGACTGAATGATGCTCACTTATATATAAATATATTAAATAAGAATACACACACAGGTTCAGTAGGTTTGATGGACTGAATGATGCTCACTTATATATAAATATATTAAATAAGAATACACACACAGGTTCAGTAGGTTTGATGGACTGAATGATGCTCACTTATATATAAATATATTAAATAAGAATACACACACAGGTTCAGTAGGTTCGATGGACTGAATGATACTCACTTATATATAAATATATTAAATAAGAATACACACACAGGTTCAGTAGGTTCGATGGACTGAATGATGCTCACTTATATATAAATATATTAAATAAGAATACACACACAGGTTCAGTAGGGTCGATGGACTGAATGACGCTCACTTATATATAAATATATTAAATAAGAATACACACACAGGTTCAGTAGGTTCGATGGACTGAATGACACTCACTTGTACAAAAATATATTAAATAAGAATATACACACAGGATTAGTAGGTTCGATGGACTGAATGATACTCACTTTTATATAAATATAATAAATAAGAATTCACACACAGGTTCAATAGGTTCGATGGACTGAATGACTCTCAATTATATATAAATATATTAAATAAGAATACACACACAGGTGCAGTTGGTTCGATGGACTGAATCACACTCACTTATATATAAATATAATAAATAAGAATACACACACAGGTTCAATAGGTTCGATGGGAAACTTT
>NC_056737.1:1195240658-1195255836 GCF_019279795.1 Protopterus annectens
ACCTGTTTGTGTATTCTTATTTAATATATTTATATATAAGTGAGCATCATTCAGTCCATCGAACCTACTGAACCTGTGTGTGTATTCTTATTTAATATATTTATATATAAGTGAGCATCATTCAGTCCATCGAACCTACTGAACCTGTGTGTGTATTCTTATTTAATATATTTATATATAAGTGAGTGTCATTCAGTCCATCGAACCTACTGAACCTGTGTGTGTATTCTTATTTAATATATTTATATATAAGTGAGCGTCATTCAGTCCATCGAACCTACTGAACCTGTGTGTGTATTCTTATTTAATATATTTATATATAAGTGAGTGTCATTCAGTCCATCAAACCTACTGAACCTGTGTGTGTATTCTTATTTAATATATTTATATATAAGTGAGCATCATTCAGTCCATCGAACCTACTGAACCTGTGTGTGTATTCTTATTTAATATATTTATATATAAGTGAGTGTCATTCAGTCCATCAAACCTACTGAACCTGTGTGTATTCTTATTTAATATATTTATATATAAGTGAGCGTCATTCAGTCCATCGAACCTACTGAACCTGTGTGTGTATTCTTATTTAATATATTTATATATAAGTGAGTGTCATTCAGTCCATCGAACCTACTGAACCTGTGTGTGTATTCTTATTTAATATATTTATATATAAGTGAGCGTCATTCAGTCCATCGAACCTACTGAACCTGTGTGTGTATTCTTATTTAATATATTTATATATAAGTGAGCGTCATTCAGTCCATCGAACCTACTGAACCTGTGTGTGTATTCTTATTTAATATATTTATATATAAGTGAGCGTCATTCAGTCCATCGAACCTACTGAACCTGTGTGTGTATTCTTATTTAATATATTTATATATAAGTGAGTGTCATTCAGTCCATCGAACCTACTGAACCTGTGTGTGTATTCTTATTTAATATATTTATATATAAGTGAGCATCATTCAGTCCATCGAACCTACTGAACCTGTGTGTGTATTCTTATTTAATATATTTATATATAAGTGAGTGTCATTCAGTCCATCAAACCTACTGAACCTGTGTGTGTATTCTTATTTAATATATTTATATATAAGTGAGCGTCATTCAGTCCATCGAACCTACTGAACCTGTGTGTGTATTCTTATTTAATATATTTATATATAAGTGAGCATCATTCAGTCCATCGAACCTACTGAACCTGTGTGTGTATTCTTATTTAATATATTTATATATAAGTGAGTGTCATTCAGTCCATCGAACCTACTGAACCTGTGTGTGTATTCTTATTTAATATATTTATATATAAGTGAGCATCATTCAGTCCATCGAACCTACTGAACCTGTGTGTGTATTCTTATTTAATATATTTATATATAAGTGAGCATCATTCAGTCCATCGAACCTACTGAACCTGTGTGTGTATTCTTATTTAATATATTTATATATAAGTGAGCGTCATTCAGTCCATCGAACCTACTGAACCTGTGTGTGTATTCTTATTTAATATATTTATATATAAGTGAGTGTCATTCAGTCCATCGAACCTACTGAACCTGTGTGTGTATTCTTATTTAATATATTTATATATAAGTGAGTGTCATTCAGTCCATCGAACCTACTGAACCTGTGTGTGTATTCTTATTTAATATATTTATATATAAGTGAGCGTCATTCAGTCCATCGAACCTACTGAACCTGTGTGTGTATTCTTATTTAATATATTTATATATAAGTGAGCATCATTCAGTCCATCGAACCTATTCAACCAGTGTGTATTCTTATTTAATATATTTATATATAAGTGAGTGTCATTCAGTCCATCGAACCTACTGAACCTGTGTGTGTATTCTTATTTAATATATTTATATATAAGTGAGCATCATTCAGTCCATCGAACCTACTGAACCTGTGTGTGTATTCTTATTTAATATATTTATATATAAGTGAGCATCATTCAGTCCATCGAACCTACTGAACCTGTGTGTGTATTCTTATTTAATATATTTATATATAAGTGAGCATCATTCAGTCCATCGAACCTACTGAACCTGTGTGTGTATTCTTATTTAATATATTTATATATAAGTGAGTGTCATTCAGTCCATCGAACCTACTGAACCTGTGTGTGTATTCTTATTTAATATATTTATATATAAGTGAGCATCATTCAGTCCATCGAACCTACTGAACCTGTGTGTGTATTCTTATTTAATATATTTATATATAAGTGAGCGTCATTCAGTCCATCGAACCTACTGAACCTGTGTGTGTATTCTTATTTAATATATTTATATATAAGTGAGCGTCATTCAGTCCATCGAACCTACTGAACCTGTGTGTATTCTTATTTAATATATTTATATATAAGTGAGCGTCATTCAGTCCATCGAACCTACTGAACCTGTGTGTGTATTCTTATTTAATATATTTATATATAAGTGAGTGTCATTCAGTCCATTGAACCGTCTGAACCTCTGTGTATTCTTATTTAATATATTTATATATAAGTGAGCGTCATTCAGTCCATCGAACCTACTGAACCTGTGTGTGTATTCTTATTTAATATATTTATATATAAGTGAGCATCATTCAGTCCATCGAACCTACTGAACCTGTGTGTGTATTCTTATTTAATATATTTATATATAAGTGAGCGTCATTCAGTCCATCGAACCTACTGAACCTGTGTGTGTATTCTTATTTAATATATTTATATATAAGTGAGCGTCATTCAGTCCATCGAACCTACTGAACCTGTGTGTGTATTCTTATTTAATATATTTATATATAAGTGAGCATCATTCAGTCCATCGAACCTACTGAACCTGTGTGTGTATTCTTATTTAATATATTTATATATAAGTGAGTGTCATTCAGTCCATCAAACCTACTGAACCTGTGTGTGTATTCTTATTTAATATATTTATATATAAGTGAGTGTCATTCAGTCCATCGAACCTACTGAACCTGTGTGTGTATTCTTATTTAATATATTTATATATAAGTGAGCATCATTCAGTCCATCGAACCTACTGAACCTGTGTGTGTATTCTTATTTAATATATTTATATATAAGTGAGCGTCATTCAGTCCATCGAACCTACTGAACCTGTGTGTGTATTCTTATTTAATATATTTATATATAAGTGAGCATCATTCAGTCCATCGAACCTACTGAACCTGTGTGTGTATTCTTATTTAATATATTTATATATAAGTGAGCATCATTCAGTCCATCGAACCTACTGAACCTGTGTGTGTATTCTTATTTAATATATTTATATATAAGTGAGTGTCATTCAGTCCATCGAACCTACTGAACCTGTGTGTGTATTCTTATTTAATATATTTATATATAAGTGAGCATCATTCAGTCCATCGAACCTACTGAACCTGTGTGTGTATTCTTATTTAATATATTTATATATAAGTGAGTGTCATTCAGTCCATCGAACCTACTGAACCTGTGTGTGTATTCTTATTTAATATATTTATATATAAGTGAGTGTCATTCAGTCCATCGAACCTACTGAACCTGTGTGTGTATTCTTATTTAATATATTTATATATAAGTGAGCGTCATTCAGTCCATCGAACCTACTGAACCTGTGTGTGTATTCTTATTTAATATATTTATATATAAGTGAGCATCATTCAGTCCATCGAACCTACTGAACCTGTGTGTGTATTCTTATTTAATATATTTATATATAAGTGAGTGTCATTCAGTCCATCGAACCTACTGAACCTGTGTGTGTATTCTTATTTAATATATTTATATATAAGTGAGCGTCATTCAGTCCATCGAACCTACTGAACCTGTGTGTGTATTCTTATTTAATATATTTATATATAAGTGAGTGTCATTCAGTCCATCGAACCTACTGAACCTGTGTGTGTATTCTTATTTAATATATTTATATATAAGTGAGCATCATTCAGTCCATCGAACCTACTGAACCTGTGTGTGTATTCTTATTTAATATATTTATATATAAGTGAGCGTCATTCAGTCCATCGAACCTACTGAACCTGTGTGTGTATTCTTATTTAATATATTTATATATAAGTGAGTGTCATTCAGTCCATCGAACCTACTGAACCTGTGTGTGTATTCTTATTTAATATATTTATATATAAGTGAGTGTCATTCAGTCCATCGAACCTACTGAACCTGTGTGTGTATTCTTATTTAATATATTTATATATAAGTGAGCATCATTCAGTCCATCGAACCTACTGAACCTGTGTGTGTATTCTTATTTAATATATTTATATATAAGTGAGTGTCATTCAGTCCATCGAACCTACTGAACCTGTGTGTGTATTCTTATTTAATATATTTATATATAAGTGAGTGTCATTCAGTCCATCGAACCTACTGAACCTGTGTGTGTATTCTTATTTAATATATTTATATATAAGTGAGCGTCATTCAGTCCATCGAACCTACTGAACCTGTGTGTATTCTTATTTAATATATTTATATATAAGTGAGCGTCATTCAGTCCATCGAACCTACTGAACCTGTGTGTGTATTCTTATTTAATATATTTATATATAAGTGAGTGTCATTCAGTCCATCGAACCTACTGAACCTGTGTGTGTATTCTTATTTAATATATTTATATATAAGTGAGCATCATTCAGTCCATCGAACCTACTGAACCTGTGTGTGTATTCTTATTTAATATATTTATATATAAGTGAGCATCATTCAGTCCATCGAACCTACTGAACCTGTGTGTGTATTCTTATTTAATATATTTATATATAAGTGAGTGTCATTCAGTCCATCGAACCTACTGAACCTGTGTGTGTATTCTTATTTAATATATTTATATATAAGTGAGTGTCATTCAGTCCATCGAACCTACTGAACCTGTGTGTGTATTCTTATTTAATATATTTATATATAAGTGAGCGTCATTCAGTCCATCGAACCTACTGAACCTGTGTGTGTATTCTTATTTAATATATTTATATATAAGTGAGTGTCATTCAGTCCATCGAACCTACTGAACCTGTGTGTGTATTCTTATTTAATATATTTATATATAAGTGAGCATCATTCAGTCCATCGAACCTACTGAACCTGTGTGTATTCTTATTTAATATATTTATATATAAGTGAGTGTCATTCAGTCCATCAAACCTACTGAACCTGTGTGTGTATTCTTATTTAATATATTTATATATAAGTGAGCATCATTCAGTCCATCGAACCTACTGAACCTGTGTGTGTATTCTTATTTAATATATTTATATATAAGTGAGCGTCATTCAGTCCATCGAACCTACTGAACCTGTGTGTGTATTCTTATTTAATATATTTATATATAAGTGAGTGTCATTCAGTCCATCGAACCTACTGAACCTGTGTGTGTATTCTTATTTAATATATTTATATATAAGTGAGCATCATTCAGTCCATCGAACCTACTGAACCTGTGTGTGTATTCTTATTTAATATATTTATATATAAGTGAGCATCATTCAGTCCATCGAACCTACTGAACCTGTGTGTGTATTCTTATTTAATATATTTATATATAAGTGAGTGTCATTCAGTCCATCGAACCTACTGAACCTGTGTGTATTCTTATTTAATATATTTATATATAAGTGAGCGTCATTCAGTCCATCGAACCTACTGAACCTGTGTGTGTATTCTTATTTAATATATTTATATATAAGTGAGCATCATTCAGTCCATCGAACCTACTGAACCTGTGTGTGTATTCTTATTTAATATATTTATATATAAGTGAGCATCATTCAGTCCATCGAACCTACTGAACCTGTGTGTGTATTCTTATTTAATATATTTATATATAAGTGAGCGTCATTCAGTCCATCAAACCTACTGAACCTGTGTGTGTATTCTTATTTAATATATTTATATATAAGTGAGCATCATTCAGTCCATCGAACCTACTGAACCTGTGTGTGTATTCTTATTTAATATATTTATATATAAGTGAGCATCATTCAGTCCATCGAACCTACTGAACCTGTGTGTGTATTCTTATTTAATATATTTATATATAAGTGAGCATCATTCAGTCCATCGAACCTACTGAACCTGTGTGTGTATTCTTATTTAATATATTTATATATAAGTGAGTGTCATTCAGTCCATCGAACCTACTGAACCTGTGTGTGTATTCTTATTTAATATATTTATATATAAGTGAGTGTCATTCAGTCCATCGAACCTACTGAACCTGTGTGTGTATTCTTATTTAATATATATATATATATATAAGTGAGCGTCATTCAGTCCATCGAACCTACTGAACCTGTGTGTGTATTCTTATTTAATATATTTATATATAAGTGAGCGTCATTCAGTCCATCGAACCTACTGAACCTGTGTGTGTATTCTTATTTAATATATTTATATATAAGTGAGTGTCATTCAGTCCATCGAACCTACTGAACCTGTGTGTGTATTCTTATTTAATATATTTATATATAAGTGAGTGTCATTCAGTCCATCGAACCTACTGAACCTGTGTGTGTATTCTTATTTAATATATTTATATATAAGTGAGCGTCATTCAGTCCATCGAACCTACTGAACCTGTGTGTGTATTCTTATTTAATATATTTATATATAAGTGAGCATCATTCAGTCCATCGAACCTACTGAACCTGTGTGTGTATTCTTATTTAATATATTTATATATAAGTGAGTGTCATTCAGTCCATCGAACCTACTGAACCTGTGTGTGTATTCTTATTTAATATATTTATATATAAGTGAGCGTCATTCAGTCCATCGAACCTACTGAACCTGTGTGTGTATTCTTATTTAATATATTTATATATAAGTGAGCGTCATTCAGTCCATCGAACCTACTGAACCTGTGTGTGTATTCTTATTTAATATATTTATATATAAGTGAGCATCATTCAGTCCATCGAACCTACTGAACCTGTGTGTGTATTCTTATTTAATATATTTATATATAAGTGAGTGTCATTCAGTCCATCAAACCTACTGAACCTGTGTGTGTATTCTTATTTAATATATTTATATATAAGTGAGCATCATTCAGTCCATCGAACCTACTGAACCTGAGTGTATTCTTATTTAATATATTTATATATAAGTGAGCATCATTCAGTCCATCGAACCTACTGATCCTGTGTGTGTATTCTTATTTAATATATTTATATATAAGTGAGTCTCATTCAGTCCATCGAACCTACTGAACTTGTGTGTGTATTCTTATTTAATATATTTATATATAAGTGAGCATCATTCAGTCCATCGAACCTACTGAACCTGTGTGTGTATTCTTATTTAATATATTTATATATAAGTGAGTGTCATTCAGTCTATCGAACCTACTGAACCTGTGTGTGTATTCTTATTTAATATATTTATATATAAGTGAGTGTCATTCAGTCCATCGAACCTACTGAACCTGTGTGTGTATTCTTATTTAATATATTTATATATAAGTGAGTGTCATTCAGTCCATCGAACCTACTGAACCTGTGTGTGTATTCTTATTTAATATATTTATATATAAGTGAGTGTCATTCAGTCCATCGAACCTACTGAACCTGTGTGTGTATTCTTATTTAATATATTTATATATAAGTGAGCGTCATTCAGTCCATCGAACCTACTGAACCTGTGTGTGTATTCTTATTTAATATATTTATATATAAGTGAGTGTCATTCAGTCCATCGAACCTACTGAACCTGTGTGTGTATTCTTATTTAATATATTTATATATAAGTGAGCGTCATTCAGTCCATCGAACCTACTGAACCTGTGTGTGTATTCTTATTTAATATATTTATATATAAGTGAGCATCATTCAGTCCATCGAACCTACTGAACCTGTGTGTGTATTCTTATTTAATATATTTATATATAAGTGAGCATCATTCAGTCCATCGAACCTACTGAACCTGTGTGTGTATTCTTATTTAATATATTTATATATAAGTGAGTGTCATTCAGTCCATCGAACCTACTGAACCTGTGTGTGTATTCTTATTTAATATATTTATATATAAGTGAGTGTCATTCAGTCCATCGAACCTACTGAACCTGTGTGTGTATTCTTATTTAATATATTTATATATAAGTGAGCATCATTCAGTCCATCGAACCTACTGAACCTGTGTGTGTATTCTTATTTAATATATTTATATATAAGTGAGCGTCATTCAGTCCATCGAACCTACTGAACCTGTGTGTGTATTCTTATTTAATATATTTATATATAAGTGAGCATCATTCAGTCCATCGAACCTACTGAACCTGTGTGTGTATTCTTATTTAATATATTTATATATAAGTGAGCATCATTCAGACCATGGAACCTACTGAACCTGTGTGTGTATTCTTATTTAATATATTCATATATAAGTGAGCGTCATTCAGACCATGGAACCAACTGAACCTGTGTGTGTATTCTTATTTAATATATTTATATATCAGTGAGTGTCATTCAGTCCATCGAACCTACTGAACCAGTGTATATATTCTTATTAAATATATTTATACATAAGTTAGCGTCATTCAGTCCATCGAACCTATTGAACCTGTGTGTGTATGCTTATTTAAGATATTTATATATAAGTGAGTGTCATTCAGTCCATCGAACCTATTGAAGCTGTGTGTGTATGCTTATTTAAGATATTTATATATAAGTGAGCAGCATTCAGTCCATCGAACCTACTGAATCTGCATGTGTATTCTTATTTCATTTATTTATATATAAGTGAGCATCATTCAGTCCATTGAACCTTCTGAACCTCTGTGTGTATTCTTATTTTATATATTTATATATAAGTGAGCATCATTAAGTCCATCGAACCTATTGAACCTGTGTGTATATTCTTATTAAATATACTTATATATAAGTGAACATCATTCAGTCCATCGAACCTATTGAACCTGTGTGTGTATTCTTATTTAATATATTCATATATAAGTGAGCGTCATTCAGTCCATCGAACCTACTGAACCTGTGTGTGTATTCTTATTTAATATATTTATATATAAGTGAGTGTCATTCAGTCCATCGAACCTACTGAACCTGTGTGTGTATTCTTATTTAATATATTTATATATAAGTGAGTGTCATTCAGTCCATCGAACCTACTGAACCTGTGTGTGTATTCTTATTTAATATATTTATATATAAGTGAGTGTCATTCAGTCCATCGAACCTACTGAACCTGTGTGTGTATTCTTATTTAATATATTTATATATAAGTGAGTGTCATTCAGTCCATCGAACCTACTGAACCTGTGTGTGTATTCTTATTTAATATATTTATATATAAGTGAGTGTCATTCAGTCCATCGAACCTACTGAACCTGTGTGTGTATTCTTATTTAATATATTTATATATAAGTGAGTGTCATTCAGTCCATCGAACCTACTGAACCTGTGTGTGTATTCTTATTTAATATATTTATATATAAGTGAGCGTCATTCAGTCCATCGAACCTACTGAACCTGTGTGTGTATTCTTATTTAATATATTTATATATAAGTGAGCATCATTCAGTCCATCGAACCTACTGAACCTGTGTGTGTATTCTTATTTAATATATTTATATATAAGTGAGTGTCATTCAGTCCATCGAACCTACTGAACCTGTGTGTGTATTCTTATTTAATATATTTATATATAAGTGAGCGTCATTCAGTCCATCGAACCTACTGAACCTGTGTGTGTATTCTTATTTAATATATTTATATATAAGTGAGCATCATTCAGTCCATCGAACCTACTGAACCTGTGTGTGTATTCTTATTTAATATATTTATATATAAGTGAGCATCATTCAGTCCATCGAACCTACTGAACCTGTGTGTGTATTCTTATTTAATATATTTATATATAAGTGAGTGTCATTCAGTCCATCAAACCTACTGAACCTGTGTGTGTATTCTTATTTAATATATTTATATATAAGTGAGTGTCATTCAGTCCATCGAACCTACTGAACCTGTGTGTGTATTCTTATTTAATATATTTATATATAAGTGAGTGTCATTCAGTCCATCGAACCTACTGAACCTGTGTGTGTATTCTTATTTAATATATTTATATATAAGTGAGCATCATTCAGTCCATCGAACCTACTGAACCTGTGTGTGTATTCTTATTTAATATATTTATATATAAGTGAGCGTCATTCAGTCCATCGAACCTACTGAACCTGTGTGTGTATTCTTATTTAATATATTTATATATAAGTGAGCTTCATTCAGTCCATCGAACCTACTGAACCTGTGTGTGTATTCTTATTTAATATATTTATATATAAGTGAGCATCATTCAGTCCATCGAACCTACTGAACCTGTGTGTGTATTCTTATTTAATATATTTATATATAAGTGAGCGTCATTCAGTCCATCGAACCTACTGAACCTGTGTGTGTATTCTTATTTAATATATTTATATATAAGTGAGCATCATTCAGTCCATCGAACCTACTGAACCTGTGTGTGTATTCTTATTTAATATATTTATATATAAGTGAGTGTCATTCAGTCCATCGAACCTACTGAACCTGTGTGTGTATTCTTATTTAATATATTTATATATAAGTGAGTGTCATTCAGTCCATCGAACCTACTGAACCTGTGTGTGTATTCTTATTTAATATATTTATATATAAGTGAGCGTCATTCAGTCCATCGAACCTACTGAACCTGTGTGTGTATTCTTATTTAATATATTTATATATAAGTGAGTGTCATTCAGTCCATCGAACCTACTGAACCTGTGTGTGTATTCTTATTTAATATATTTATATATAAGTGAGTGTCATTCAGTCCATCGAACCTACTGAACCTGTGTGTGTATTCTTATTTAATATATTTATATATAAGTGAGCGTCATTCAGTCCATCGAACCTACTGAACCTGTGTGTGTATTCTTATTTAATATATTTATATATAAGTGAGCATCATTCAGTCCATCGAACCTACTGAACCTGTGTGTGTATTCTTATTTAATATATTTATATATAAGTGAGTGTCATTCAGTCCATCGAACCTACTGAACCTGTGTGTGTATTCTTATTTAATATATTTATATATAAGTGAGTGTCATTCAGTCCATCAAACCTACTGAACCTGTGTGTGTATTCTTATTTAATATATTTATATATAAGTGAGTGTCATTCAGTCCATCGAACCTACTGAACCTGTGTGTGTATTCTTATTTAATATATTTATATATAAGTGAGCATCATTCAGTCCATCGAACCTACTGAACCTGTGTGTGTATTCTTATTTAATATATTTATATATAAGTGAGCATCATTCAGTCCATCGAACCTACTGAACCTGTGTGTGTATTCTTATTTAATATATTTATATATAAGTGAGCATCATTCAGTCCATCGAACCTACTGAACCTGTGTGTGTATTCTTATTTAATATATTTATATATAAGTGAGCGTCATTCAGTCCATCATCGAACCTACTGAACCTGTGTGTGTATTCTTATTTAATATATTTATATATAAGTGAGTGTCATTCAGTCCATCGAACCTACTGAACCTGTGTGTGTATTCTTATTTAATATATTTATATATAAGTGAGCATCATTCAGTCCATCGAACCTACTGAACCTGTGTGTGTATTCTTATTTAATATATTTATATATAAGTGAGTGTCATTCAGTCCATCGAACCTACTGAACCTGTGTGTGTATTCTTATTTAATATATTTATATATAAGTGAGCATCATTCAGTCCATCGAACCTACTGAACCTGTGTGTGTATTCTTATTTAATATATTTATATATAAGTGAGTGTCATTCAGTCCATCAAACCTACTGAACCTGTGTGTGTATTCTTATTTAATATATTTATATATAAGTGAGCGTCATTCAGTCCATCGAACCTACTGAACCTGTGTGTGTATTCTTATTTAATATATTTATATATAAGTGAGCGTCATTCAGTCCATCGAACCTACTGAACCTGTGTGTGTATTCTTATTTAATATATTTATATATAAGTGAGTGTCATTCAGTCCATCGAACCTACTGAACCTGTGTGTGTATTCTTATTTAATATATTTATATATAAGTGAGCGTCATTCAGTCCATCGAACCTACTGAACCTGTGTGTGTATTCTTATTTAATATATTTATATATAAGTGAGTGTCATTCAGTCCATCAAACCTACTGAACCTGTGTGTGTATTCTTATTTAATATATTTATATATAAGTGAGCATCATTCAGTCCATCGAACCTACTGAACCTGTGTGTGTATTCTTATTTAATATATTTATATATAAGTGAGCGTCATTCAGTCCATCGAACCTACTGAACCTGTGTGTGTATTCTTATTTAATATATTTATATATAAGTGAGTGTCATTCAGTCCATCGAACCTACTGAACCTGTGTGTGTATTCTTATTTAATATATTTATATATAAGTGAGCATCATTCAGTCCATCGAACCTACTGAACCTGTGTGTGTATTCTTATTTAATATATTTATATATAAGTGAGTGTCATTCAGTCCATCGAACCTACTGAACCTGTGTGTGTATTCTTATTTAATATATTTATATATAAGTGAGCGTCATTCAGTCCATCGAACCTACTGAACCTGTGTGTGTATTCTTATTTAATATATTTATATATAAGTGAGTGTCATTCAGTCCATCGAACCTACTGAACCTGTGTGTGTATTCTTATTTAATATATTTATATATAAGTGAGCATCATTCAGTCCATCGAACCTACTGAACCTGTGTGTGTATTCTTATTTAATATATTTATATATAAGTGAGCATCATTCAGTCCATCGAACCTACTGAACCTGTGTGTGTATTCTTATTTAATATATTTATATATAAGTGAGCATCATTCAGTCCATCGAACCTACTGAACCTGTGTGTGTATTCTTATTTAATATATTTATATATAAGTGAGTGTCATTCAGTCCATCGAACCTACTGAACCTGTGTGTGTATTCTTATTTAATATATTTATATATAAGTGAGCATCATTCAGTCCATCGAACCTACTGAACCTGTGTGTATTCTTATTTAATATATTTATATATAAGTGAGCATCATTCAGTCCATCGAACCTACTGAACCTGTGTGTGTATTCTTATTTAATATATTTATATATAAGTGAGTGTCATTCAGTCCATCGAACCTACTGAACCTGTGTGTGTATTCTTATTTAATATATTTATATATAAGTGAGTGTCATTCAGTCCATCGAACCTACTGAACCTGTGTGTGTATTCTTATTTAATATATTTATATATAAGTGAGCGTCATTCAGTCCATCGAACCTACTGAACCTGTGTGTGTATTCTTATTTAATATATTTATATATAAGTGAGTGTCATTCAGTCCATCGAACCTACTGAACCTGTGTGTGTATTCTTATTTAATATATTTATATATAAGTGAGTGTCATTCAGTCCATCGAACCTACTGAACCTGTGTGTGTATTCTTATTTAATATATTTATATATAAGTGAGCGTCATTCAGTCCATCGAACCTACTGAACCTGTGTGTGTATTCTTATTTAATATATTTATATATAAGTGAGCATCATTCAGTCCATCGAACCTACTGAACCTGTGTGTGTATTCTTATTTAATATATTTATATATAAGTGAGCATCATTCAGTCCATCGAACCTACTGAACCTGTGTGTGTATTCTTATTTAATATATTTATATATAAGTGAGTGTCATTCAGTCCATCGAACCTACTGAACCTGTGTGTGTATTCTTATTTAATATATTTATATATAAGTGAGTGTCATTCAGTCCATCGAACCTACTGAACCTGTGTGTGTATTCTTATTTAATATATTTATATATAAGTGAGCGTCATTCAGTCCATCGAACCTACTGAACCTGTGTGTGTATTCTTATTTAATATATTTATATATAAGTGAGTGTCATTCAGTCCATCGAACCTACTGAACCTGTGTGTGTATTCTTATTTAATATATTTATATATAAGTGAGCATCATTCAGTCCATCGAACCTACTGAACCTGTGTGTGTATTCTTATTTAATATATTTATATATAAGTGAGCATCATTCAGTCCATCGAACCTACTGAACCTGTGTGTGTATTCTTATTTAATATATTTATATATAAGTGAGTGTCATTCAGTCCATCGAACCTACTGAACCTGTGTGTGTATTCTTATTTAATATATTTATATATAAGTGAGCATCATTCAGTCCATCGAACCTACTGAACCTGTGTGTGTATTCTTATTTAATATATTTATATATAAGTGAGTGTCATTCAGTCCATCAAACCTACTGAACCTGTGTGTGTATTCTTATTTAATATATTTATATATAAGTGAGCATCATTCAGTCCATCGAACCTACTGAACCTGTGTGTGTATTCTTATTTAATATATTTATATATAAGTGAGCATCATTCAGTCCATCGAACCTATTGAACCTGTGTGTATTCTTATTTAATATATTTATATATAAGTGAGTGTCATTCAGTCCATCGAACCTACTGAACCTGTGTGTGTATTCTTATTTAATATATTTATATATAAGTGAGCGTCATTCAGTCCATCGAACCTACTGAACCTGTGTGTGTATTCTTATTTAATATATTTATATATAAGTGAGCGTCATTCAGTCCATCGAACCTACTGAACCTGTGTGTGTATTCTTATTTAATATATTTATATATAAGTGAGCGTCATTCAGTCCATCGAACCTACTGAACCTGTGTGTGTATTCTTATTTAATATATTTATATATAAGTGAGCGTCATTCAGTCCATCGGACCTATTGAACCTGTGTGTGTATTCTTATTTAATATATTTATATATATAAGTGAGCGTGATTCAGTCCAAAAAACCTACTGAACCTGTGTGTGTATTCTTATTTAATATATTCATATATAAGTGAGCGTCAATCAGTCCATCGAACCAACTGCACCTGTGTGTGTATTGTTATTTAATATATTTATATATAATTGAGCATCATTCAGTCCATCGAACCTATTGAACCTGTGTGTGTATTCTTATTTATTATATTTATATATAAGTGAGTGTGATTCAGTCCATCGAACCAACTGCACCTGTGTGTGTATTCTTATTTAATATATTTATATATAATTGAGAGTCATTCAGTCCATCGAACCT